>NC_056406.1:22182592-22482962 GCF_905147365.1 Aricia agestis | reverse complement strand
GTTAACTCGGATTAATGTTGTGTAAAATGCAAAAGTGGAGTAATTAGAAATTTATTGTAATTTTTTTTCAAGATAACGCGAACGTTGTAATGGCTGAATATAAAATTGTCTGAATACATACATACATACTAAATAAATAAATGTGGAAAATTCTATATAATTACTAGCTGACCCAGCAAACGTTGTTTTGCCATATAAACCGGGGATGAACAATGATTAAATTACTAAAATGGCTATAAAAAAATAGGGGTTGGTGATAAAAAAGTAAAAATTTAGGGTTGTATGTATTTTTAATGCCACATTATAAAAGAATAAAAAAAAATCGTCCAAAAATTAAAAAAAAAATATTTAAGGGTGAACAACCCTTATTACTTAGGGGCATGAAAAATAGATGTTGGCCGATTCTCAGACCTACTCAATATGCTCACAAAATTTCATGAGAATCGGTCAAGCCGTTTCGGAGGAGTACGGGAACGAACATTGTGACACGAGAATTTTATATATAAGATTGTGTTTGGTTAGGGTTAATAGGTAGACCAGTACCGACTATGATACAATTTGAAAAAAAGTAGTTTTAAAATGAGACCAATTTTCAGAGTTTTGAAGATCTAGCAAAGTTGCTGGCGGGAGTGTAAACTGTATACATTATAATCACAAACTAGATGACCCAGTAAACTTTCCTAAAATACAGTATACAGCTTCTCTGGCCACCAATACTTTAAGATAAGAGTTTACGAACAGAAGATTCAAACATAAATATTTATTGATTTTTAATGAGTAGGTGCGTATACAAACTTTAAAAAAACACGTCCCGGTAAAATACATTTGAATACGAATTGCAGTATTCCCAAGAATATTTACAGCGTGTGAAAGAAGCCTAACCAAACTTCACCAAACTTTGATTAAAACCTTTAACCGGATCCAAGCGAATAAGGAGTTATTGTCAAAAGTTAATGATGTGGCGATGGAGCCCTTTGACGGTAAAAAATAAACTAATGAACATCAGATAGTATAACTCAATTTAGGCCGAGCGCGAGGTAGCAAAACATGGCATTGTATTGAAAAGTTGGCTTTTCGGATGCCGCCTCGACTATAATCTTAATTAAATCTTTTAATAGACTCTCGATTAGATCACAAATATTCGACTTTGTCTTCAAGTTCAGTTTAGTTTTTTTTTATTTACATAGCTGTCCCGGCAAATATTGCTTTGCCATAAAATGATTTTCCCTGTTTTCTTGCTTTTCTCTTTCTGTTTTTTCTGAAATTTTTTCTAATTTTTTTATAGACCTCACGGAGCCCGAGATCTTTCCAACGAATGCAAAACCGTGGAAATCGGTTCGTGCGTTCTGGAGTTATAGCGTCAGCCCCCCTAGACAAGTGGCAAAACGCTAACGCTAACGCTACAAAATGTATGGATTTGACATTAGTATTCGCTAGCGAAGCGATGACTTGTGTCAGATCGCATACATTTTGTAGCGTTAGCGTTAGCGTTTTGCCACTTGTCTAGGGGGGCTGGAAGGAAAACCCGACTTATTTTTATTTACAATTTCCAATCACGTTAAAATTACACAATTCTATTTAACTAGATGCCACCCGCAATTTCGTTGCTCCAAAATTCGTTTATCACTCAAGAACCGTACATTTTTCTGAATATAAAGTATCCTATGTCCTTTCCTGGAACTCAAAATACGAGTATCTTCATACCAAATTTCAGCAAAATCGGTTCAGTGGTTTAGGCGAAAAGAGATAACAGACACACCGACGGACACATTTTCGAATTTATAATATTAGCATGAATTAATTTATTTAGTTTAGAAATATTTTGTCATGATGCATACAGTTTATTAGTTTATTTGATGCTAAATGTGGCCTACCTAACTTACCGCTCTACTCAAAGACATTTAATCATAGTAAAAGATTTATTGATTAAACTTTATTGAAAAGTTTGACAGATAATGTATTTAAAAATCTTCGTTTAATTACAGTTAATACGTGGGAGGTAGATAGCATACGAGGGAGAGCCATGCTTCGGCACGAATGGGCCGGCTCGACCAGAGAAATACCACGTTCTCACAGAAACCCGGTGTGAAACAGCGCTTGCGCTGTGTTTCGCCGAGTGAGTGAGTTTACCGGAGGCCCAATCCCCGACCCTATTCCGTTCCCTACCCTTCCCTATTCCCTTCCCATCCCTACCCTCCCCTATTACCCTATTTCCTCTTAAAAGGCCGGCAACGCACCTGCAGCTCTTCTGATGCTGCGAGTGTCCATGGACGACGGGAGTTGCTTTCCATCAGGTGACCTGTTTGCTCGTTTGCCCCCTTATTTCATAAAAAAAAAAAATTCGTCTCTGAGTGCGGCAGTTACACTAAGGTGATAGTTTTGTGTTTTACTAGGGAGTGCCGTAATATACGACAGATGCAATTAATATAGGCAGAACTCAGACATGACTACACGCAGGTTACTTCCTTAGAACTCTCAAATTGTTGCCTTGCTTACAGATTAAAAATACGGAAAATAATAAGTATTTTACTGAAAAATTATGTACCTATAGCTTGGCTCTTTGGAAATACTTAACAATTACAAAAAAAATTATACACAATGAATACCTACAATAACTCAAAATGGCTTCTCTTATCCCCTCTCAAAAATCCCCCTTCCCCAAATATGTTTAATTTATATTTAAAGAGTCACGCCACTGCTGTCCAAAGATATTTTACCTCTTCAGAACCTTTATGGCAACCACATAAGGATAATTTTCCTTTAACTGTCAGGTAAAAAAAGTCAAAACGGATCGTACGTTTCACCTCCAAGTTTTTATTGCTTTATTCATTAAAAATAATTATCAGCCGAACCTCAGCGAGTAATTAGCATGAAAACAAAGATTTTATTTATATAATTATATCATTATTTAAGTTAATTAGACATCTGCATAATATGTATAGAATTGTTCATTAATAAAATGCAAACAGCAGTTTTATTGAACGCGTTTCGTAGACAAATTTCAACAGTGGATTTCGACAACAGGTAAAGTAGTAAAGACTGTAAGCGTAGCCAAAATATGTAACTTATAATCTTATAGAGATTATAATGCGACGAGATAATTATAATAAAAGCTATAAAGCTGGGGGAAAAAAAGTAACAACAATATAATAAATACTCTTTCGTTCTCAAGCGGTCGCATGCGACCGCGAGAACAATTAGATTTCCAAGAATCCGCGATCGAGTTATTAAGTGCAAATAAATGCTTATCTAACATTAATTAATACTGAAACCCACAAGACTTAGTTTTGGTAGTTGGTAGTCAAAGGAAATTAATCTACCTGTTGTTACGTCAAAATTTCACGGGCCGTGTATTAATCATAAAATAAATAGGGCCAGAAACCGCCCATTTCGAGTAATTACAAAATTAAATAAAATGCCTAACACGGCTCCTTGTTTCGCATATCATTGTGGCTCGTTTGTGGGGTACTGTCGAGACGAACGGTGCTTAAAATATATTGTATTTTGATATCGTATTATATATAACTTAACTTTCCCCCGACAAAATAAATGTCGTCAAAACCTCAACCATTATTTTCTCGCAATAAAAAGTAGTATAATATGAACCTGGTCTTCTAAAGGGAAGTAAAGATTCATTTCAGATTAAGTAAGTTTTTACAAATACTTAATGTTGTGTAAGAGGCTTATAAACATCTGCATAGTGATAAAAATCTGATACCCGTTTAGAGTTGCAAAAATTGCTATAGCAAATTATAAATTATGCTCATAACGACTTTGGCTTGCTTTACGAGAAATTTAATACAATCCTTAATGCGCATTAAATGTTATTAAGACAATAAAGTTCTAGAAACCTCGTGATTTTAATAAATTTTCCATGACGGGCCTTTTTAAGTTTTGAGATCTAGATGTTGGACATAAAATGATAATATTTTACGAGCGATACTGAAAACCGTATCATAATTTTATTATGTTAATCTCTATTATTACAAGAAGTTATGACTATTTCCTTATTAAAAGTATGATATTTCTCCTTCAGGTTGTAGTAATAAATCGTTTATTGCACATCGAATTTCATCCTCATCTTAGTAACAAGACAGCTGGATGATATCAAGTTAAGGCAATTAAGTACAGTTATATTATCAAGGATAATATGTACTTAAATAATCACAGTTACAGTGATCTTTGCGTTTAGAATTTCATTGACATTTTGCGAATTATGTAAACACAATTTTCAGGCAGACAAATTTATTTTATATAGGGTGTCCCAAAACTAAGTGATAATACTTTAGGGTTATTATGAGTTCACTCACTTCAGTGTTCACTGTAAAAGTAGCAGCGCTGAAAGAGCAAAATTTTATTTCACTTTTGTATGGGGAATCTCGCGACGCCGCGCTGGGGCGCTTGCCTATACAAATCACAAAAAAAAATTTGGTATTTCCGCAGTGCTACTTTCACAGTGAACTCTCTACAAGGAACACATACACACCCTAAAGTATTATCAATTAGTTTTGTTACACCCTGTATTTACTTTTTTAATTAATTAACCTTAAACACTTTTCTATGCGCCTGTATCGTCAGCAAGTACGATGTAAATTGAATTAGGGGGCGTGTACACTGCGCGCCGCAGTCTTGGCAAACGCCAGACATATTAGTTAAACAATAACCTGACGCAGCAGATTTACATATAACTAATTTATTAAGTCGGCTAAACGAAAATAAAACACGCAATATACCAGATAACCTGCCGTACTTTAAGAGTTTCTTGAGCTAGTGAGGTTTTGCGTAATAAATATAATCTCTGTTTTTAGGTGGCTTGCTGTTTGCACACCTTGGCAACCAAAATCGACTTTTCACAAGTGAAAGATAATTTAAAGCTTTTTAGGGTTCCGTAGCGAAATGGCAAAAAAGGAACTCCTATAGATTCGTCATGTCTATACGTGAGTCCATCCGTTTTCACAAGTATAGGTTCAATAATAACCTTAAATTGTTTAGCTGTGCGAATAGCGACTTGTTGATTTGAGTAAAACCTCTCACTATATCCTTTCTATAAATTAGAATTATTACTTTCATTTGGTTTGGTTGGGGGTCTTTTCCATATTTTAAGACATGCCACGATAGGCAGGACATTAAAAAATACCAAACATTTTACGAGGGCGATTTTATACGAAAATGACGACTACGAAAGCCGCTAACAATTTATAAAGGAATCTATAAAATAAAAATGAAGAAGAGCACTCTGAGTTTGAGTGAGAAAGATAGCCACCGTGATTTTCAAGCTGTCCAAAGCATGCGCAACGTGGATCATAAGAAATTAAATGCGATCTGAGCAAAAAATATTGTCTTTGATTGCCCATGCTCGGTGGCTCTACCCGTCAGTAATCGCTTGTATTGGCCCATCAATGATCGACTTGGACAATGGACAGCCCACAGAAGAATCCTCTAAATATAACAAGACTAAATGATAAATATTTAACTAAAAGAATTTGCTCTTCATGATCACTTTTGTGCAGGTTTCACAAAATTAGTCGAAAATAATATTATTTAACGTTCGCTGAAATTGTTACTTCGCGTAATAATATTTTAATTACCCGCAGTTTGCATCCAAATGAATTTTAATTATTATGAAATAAGATGTTCTTTGTTTTTACTGATCTTGTTAACTTATTGCGACGTATTGTTGGATTCTAAGTTTCTGAAAATATATTATTCTGAAACAGTTAGCAACAGATTACAGAGCCAATGGCCATACTTTGTTTATGTAGTATATATTAGGTATTAGTGTTTTCAAGATGGCTTCTTATATACCTAAGCAAATGGTCTGGAATGTAAGGCAAATGGAATTTTTATACTGATAGGTACTAGTGATACTACTAAGGATTATGTTATCTTCTAGGCCTGGGCCTGTAGACAAATGGCAAAGCGCTAACGCTAGCGCTAGCGCTACAAAATGTATGCGATTTGACATAAGTCATCGCTTCGCTAGCGAATACTAATGTCAAATCCATACATTTTGTAGCGTCAGCGTTAGCGCTAGCGTTAGCGTTTTGCCACTTGTCTACGGGGGCTGGTACCTTTTTTCTGATTAATATCGATGCGGATCCCAAGACACATTTAGCTTGTCCCTACGGCTCCCTGAGAAGTGAGATCATATTATTAAAGGGCTTTTGTGGTTGGTTACCACAGTTTGCTGTTGATCCTGGCGACGCAGGAGTTGCAGTGGTGGGAATATGTGGTAGTATCCGTGGTAATAATACTAGAATAGAATATGTCTATGTTTTCAGTTAGTCATCAAACCCACATATTTCAATGTAACAAAATTTTCAGCGTTTAGGTATCGTTGAAAAAACGCAAGATATCTTAGCACTTCTTAAATTATCTAATCGACTTAAGCCGGTATACGTAGTCATTAAAGGGCGCGTTACACGCCGCCAGCTACCGATGGGCGGTAACAGATGCTGATTGAGCCCCCATGACTTGCACTAGCGTCGTGAAACCCAGGTTACGGGTATAATGGTTCTGTATCTATGTATATATTCAAATTCAAATTATTTAATTTGGGCATCAGAGGCCCATATAACAAATACCTTAAATCTAACATACATAATATAATGATATAATAAATACCTTAAAAGTAACATATATATTTTATATATACTTAAAAACTAACACTGTCACATTTTGCCGGCGACGTGGCTCGCTACGTTCCAGAGTCTCCCCCAGAACCTCCGATAGACTACATCCATCGGCCAGAACTCCGGCGCCTCGAAAGTCACAGAAGATTCGTCGGTACTCTCACCACAATGGAAATATTATGACAGGTGAGGTTTGTTGTGACTTCGGAGGGATATTTATTTACGTTGCAGTTGGGTCATAATGTTTAACCGTGAGTATTTGTATGTTTGTATGATACATATTCGACGTCTATGATGGCCAATTGTACACGCTCCCCCCGATTACTAGCCAGAACATACTTCTACTGTTTCGATTTTATCCTGAAAGTATTGTGCATTGTCAAAATCTGTATCTAAAATAAATGTTATGTTTAGTAGTTTGTGTAAAATAATAACAATCATCCATCCTCACACTCACAAGAAGTGTATCTTTTTTAAGAAGTACACGCATTTTCGAAACAAACGTTAAAAACCAGCCAAGTGCGAGTTGGACTCGCCCATGAAGGGTCCGCAGCAACAATAAGGTTTATATTTAAGAAATTAAAAGGGTTTTGATTTATTTTTATGTTTCAGTTGATTTAATGAAAGTTAATTTAAGGTTTACCATTTATGACGAATAAAAAAAACTACTAGCTAGATCTCGTTCAAACCAATTTTCGTTAATAGTTTTTATAGTAATGTACATCATGTATTTTTTTTAGACTTATCATGTTTACCCCTACTTTAGAAATTAGAGGGACACACATTTTACCACTTTGGAAGAGTCTCTCTCGCAAACTATTCAGGTTAGAAAAAAATGATATTAGAAACCTCAATAAGATTTTTAAGACCTATCCATAAATACTCCACACGCATAGCTTAGATGAAAAATATATTTTTTTGTTTCAGCTGTACCTATGGGGACCCCTAAATTTTTTAATAATTTTTCCATTTTTGTATTAAAATCTTAATGCGGTTTGCAGACTAACATCTACTTACCAAGTTTCAATAGTATAGCTCTTATAGTTTCGGAGAAAAGTGGTTGTGATATACGGACGGACAGACAGATAGACAGACAGACATGACGAATCTATAAGGGTTCCGTTTTTTGCCATTTGGCTACGGAACCCTAAAAATCTATTTATCGAACTCTACGTTCTCCTAATAATTATTATTATACTCAATATTTATTTTATAACTAGTTTCTACCCTACCTAATAAAACCTAATGAAAGGGCGGCACGAATGGGCCGGCTCGACCGGAGAAATATCACGTTCTCACAGAAAACCGGCGTAAAACAGCGCTTGCGCTGTGTTTCGCCGTTCGTTCGTGAGTTTACCGGAGGCCCAATCCCCTAGTGTATTTAATTAGTGTATTTCATGTTTGTAACCAATTTGGAAATAAAAAAAAATCTTTCAAATTAATTTGTCCATGATATTACCTAAAATATTTAGAATATTTCAATGATATTATTTATAATATTTAATAAACTATTTCAACTGTGTTTCAGTTAACGGAACTACAATACTTTTCTCTTATGATCCATCCGAACAATCTTATTACATAATGACCTCTCCCTTTAATCAGCTGTATGTCGGCATATCGTTTACAAAGTATTAATGCTATTGATACAAAGCAGGGCCCAATCAAGAACAAACAACGGAAGGCCCCGGGCCCCTGCCCAATACGCCTCTGAGCATGACTCGTGTTTTCATTATGTACGCCCAGTTATTTTGATCCCTTGTGTAATTGTCTTACGGCCGTGAGATGGCGGCGTGATATTGAAGTTATTAATTTAGCGTTTTGTTGTTTTTAGGGTTCCGTACCCAAAGGGTAAAAACGGTACCCTATTACTAAGACTTCGTTGTCTGTCCGTCCGTCCGTCTGTGTGTCTCCAGGCTGTATCTCAAGAAACGCTAAAGCTAAACTTCTGAAATTTTCGCAGATTATGTATATCTGTTGCCGCTATAACAACAAGCACTAAAAACAAAATAAAATTAATATTTAAGGGGGACTCTTATACCCCATTTTTTTTAAATCAATAATGGAACTGTTTCCATTATTGATAAAAAAACACGTTTGTTGTATGGGGCCCCTTAAATATTTATTAATTTTATTTTGCTTAGGCACTTGAAATTTTCAAAAATGTCTTAATTATATCTGTACTTTGATAATTAAAAATTATATTAAAATAAAATAAAAATTTAAGGAGGTCCCATACAAAGAACACAATTTTTGGCTCTATAAAGGCGCCCTTCGTGCGCGAGTCCGACTCGCACTTGGCCGATTATTATAATATTAGTATTGTGCGCAACAGATACTTTTGTATCTGTTGCAGCTAGAACCTCAATCGTGGCTAAAATCTATATCCAGTTTTAGACGACAAGGATTAGGTGTAACCATTAATTACACCAGAGTAAATCCATACTCAATCTTAATATATATATTTCTTGTGTGCGTGTGTATGTGACTGAACTCCTCCTAAACGACTGGACCAATTTTGATGAAATTTTTTGTGTGTGTTCGTGGAGATTCGAGAATGGTTTAGATTTACAGTTTGGTCTACTGGAAAATGTTTTTTCAATTAATTTCTTATTTATAAGGAGTTGTTGATTTTGGAATGTTTTACATTAGATCCGGCGGACGGCGCTATCATCGCATTCAATATTATTCTATTTCAATTTTAGTTTGTCCTGACAGATGGTGCTACGATTAATTTGAAAAAAATTTTGTTATTCAATTCATGTGCTGATTAAAATATTAAATAAATAACACATAGGCTACAATTTTAACCGACTTTCAAAATGGGGGAGGTGTTATGTTCGTTTTCTTATATTCAACGATTACTCCGCCGTTTGTTAACCGATTTTCAAAATTTTTCTTTTGGTATATAGGGTATCATCCCAATTTGGTATTATATTTAGAAAAGTGGTGATCTGATGAAGGATCCATAAGTAATCGAGGGAACTCCTCAAAACTTATAGGGAAACATATGGTGACTTCGGTTTCGTGAGAAGTATTCTAAGCATATGCTACCAACAAGTAAGATTTTGCACCGAGATATACCTGGTATACCGTGGTTCGGAAGGTGCTGAGAGAATTCCTGATTCTTTATAGATACAAGTTTGGGAGTTTCGGCGTTGTTTTAAGAACAGAAAGCATATGCTACTATGCAAATTACATTCTTCATCATCATCATCATCATCATCACTACCATATTATACCATTTCATAGTCTTTTAGATCGAGACTCGAGTTTGTCAAGCGATAATTTAAAAAAATCTATATCTACCTAATATTATAAACCTGAAGAGTATGTTTGCTTGAACGCGTCAATCTCAGAAACTATAGGTCCGATTAAAAACTTATCTCAGTGTTAGATAGATCATTTATCGAGTAAGGCTCATCATTTATCGAGAAGGTTATATTATATTATTACTCTAAGACTAATACGACAGAAGAAACTCAGGAAAATGTGGGAAAAACGGGGGAAATATTTTTTATGGGAAAATGTACCTACGGATTCTGTAAAATTTCTAATTTACGCGGGCGAAGCCGCGCGGGACATCTAGTAATATTATAAATGCGAAAGTGTGTCCGTCTGTTACCTCTTCACACCCAGACAGCTGGGCCGGTTTTGCTGAAATTCGAAATAGAGATACTTTGAGTTCCGGAAAAGGACATAGGATATTTTTTATCCCATAAAAATGTACGGTTCCCAAGCGATAAATTAATTTTGGTGCAACGGAGTTACGGGCGTCATCTAGTCTAGTGTAGGCCTAATGTTTTGGCCTAAAACCAGTTCCAGCTGGTATCATCTCAGCAGACTAGGTTCAGACTTCAGCCACTCTCCATATTGGCTAAAACTGATTTCAGATTTAGCCAATATCGCGACCTGTAACTAGATCCAATTAACTACATTAATATTTAATACCTCATTGGTTATAATAAAAACATATTATGATTTATTATTATGAAAATAATATTTAGTATAAATTACGTAAGCTTTTTTATAAAGCTCTTAATTAAGTTCTATCAGACATCTACTTATTATCAATTTAAAACATTAGATAACGCATTTTTGCCTTTTGCCACCGCATTCTAGGCATATTATAAATTTTGTCTAGGCTATAAAATAATTTAACAAGTATTTAGAGATAGCCTTGCAGATAACTGTTATTATATTAATAACATTTTGCCACCTTTTATTTTTATGCTCTTTTTAAATGCTTAGAATGTTTTAAAATAAATACATTTTGCTAAAGGCATAAAAATATTAAAAATATTATTAGAATAGTAATGGTAGAATAGAAACGGGAGTAGATACCATTTCTTACAAATTCAGGTGTCGGTTTGTCAAACATGCGGTTGATACTAAATGAAGTATATTTTGGCGCGTAGAGTTCTTAATATTATTATGTACAGTTATAATTATTTTAACCAGTAGATAAGAATAAGGTCGAGTACGACGTTTGCAGACGTTTTGTTTATGAAATTTTTATGCTAAGTACTCACATGCGGTTTTGCTCGATAGTTTTACTCCAAATCGAGTAATAATTACTGTGTGGACCGCAAAACTCACAGCTCGCAGGCTCGCATCGAGCCGGCTTGATGGAATTAAATGTATCGATTTAGAGTAAAACTATCGAGCAATGCTGAATGTGTGGACGAAAGCCCGAGCCGCGGGTTGCTCGATCGGGTGCTCGACGTTATTGCTCGATCGAGCAAAACCGTATGTGAGTACTTAGCATTAACGTTTTACCGAAATCGAGGGAATTTGACAGACGGATGGAATGAAGATTGACAAACGGCCGGACTGACGGACAACCAATATATTTTGAAGTACGGAACCCTTATGTATAATCCCCTTGCATCAAATTAGTATTAAATTTTCAATGTTATGCATATTTTTATTATTTCATCATTCAAAATAATCTGTGCAAGGTTTAACGTAATTTTATTTCCCTTTTTATTGGTTAATCAATTAAATTAAACATAAAGCGGCGAGGCCATCTTGTAAATTATATATTATGATATTATAACAATTACATAATCAATTAGTTACCACCGAAATCGTTTCGCTAAATCGCTGTTTCCTTTTGCCACTTAACAATTTGAACGGTAACGGCAAACGCTAAAGTTGCAAGACGCCCAGATAAGGCCGGAGGATAGTCGGGCTTTTAGTCCGCCGTCCGGCCAAAATAAAAAGGATTCCGGCTTTTGCGAAGCTCTGGGCCTACTAATATTAGAATTTGGAAGCCATCTTTTTTTTATAATATAAGAGGCCAAATGAACAAACGGATCACCTGATGGAAAGCAACTAGCGTCGTCGCCCATGGACACTCGCAACATCCGAAGAGCTGCAGGCCTTTTAAGAGGGAATACGCTCTTTTCTTTAAGGTTTGCGGGTCGTATAGGGCCGGAAATACTGCTGGTGACAGTTCGTTCCAGAGTTTTACAGCGCGCGGTAGAAAGCTACGCGAAAACGCACGATGGTAATGAGTATGGTATATTTTTCTTGTGGAACGACGGCGATAAGTTGCAGGAGGTTCTTCATACCAGACAATTAATATTATTTGTACGCACGATGTCGAAGTTGAGATGCTATTTAGTCTTCAATAATATTTGTGAGATCTTCTTATATAACAAATAAACGGCAAAAAACAAGACTTATAAATTAGAAGCAAAATTAAAAAGGATAATTGTGACAATAATAGGTAAATACGGTCTATTAAAATATTATGAACAATTACATTTATTAAGCATCAAATTAAATATAAGAACTTTACATTTCCTTAGATCGTCTTAATTTTGTTGGCACTGAAAATGTATTAAAATCTTTTGTACTTATTCTAAATGTGATAATATGCGCCATTTTATTTTTTGTCCGTCTGTGGATTTTAGATTATTACAATAATTACTACCTTTATTTAAATATACCTACAGCCAACCTACAGCACAATCATTATAAATGTCGAATTATATTTATTACTAATTTGCGTTTTTCATATAATATTTCATTGTTATTAATTATTATTTTTGATAATATTTTGTTGTATTTGTGTGACCTTACAGAATATCATTGTCATGCACTTCTTAAATATTAGAATAATTAGCATAATATTTAAAACTATTTAAATTATATATTGCATCCTGTATCCCATAAACATGAGTTAAATATAATTTAAAACTTAATTAATGTCTATCTGCCTTTTAAATGAGTATCGTCGTTGCGCTTGCCAAATCCTCTAAGTACTGTTACATAATATTATGTTCTTAGAGGATTTGGCAATCATTCAATAACAATACTGAATAAAACACATATTATGTGTTTTTAGTCAGGGATAGACAATAAACTATTTTATTGAATGATTGTAACTTTTCAATAAATTAAAGGTCTTAATACATATATAAGATTTGCCACCATACTGCATTTTTAATTTATTGATAAGTCCCAGCCATCATTAAATAAAATAGTTTATTGTTTACCCCTGAAAATTTGACTAAAACACATAGAGGATTTGGCAAGCGCAACGACGATATGATTTTCGCTTTTTTAACCAAAAAATTCTAAAGGTTATCAAAAACATTAAGTACTATTAAGTATTACTATGCGTTAGTTTTATAAAACACAAAATTAAATAAAAAAAATCGGCCGAGTGCGAGTTGGACTCGCCCATGAAGGGTTCCGCAGCAGCAATAAGGTTTATTTCTATGAAATTAAAAGGTTTTTGATTTATTTTTATATTTCAGTTGATTTAATGAAAGTTAAATTAAGGTTTCCCATTTATGACGTAAAAAAAACTACTTGCTAGATCTTGTTCAAACCAGTTTTCGATGGTAGTTTTTATAGTATTGTACATCATATTTTTTGAGCGCTATCATGTCCTTACTTTAGAAGTTAGGGGGTGAGGGGGGGGCACACTTTTAACCACTTTGGAAGAGTCTCTCGAGCAAACTATTTAGATTAGAAAGAAATGATATTAGAAACCTCAATATGATTTTTGAAGACCTATCCAATATCCATAGATACCACACACGCATAGGTTAGACGGATTTTTTTTTGTTTCAGTTGTGACGTCTTGTACATATGGGAACCCCTAAATTTTTGATAATTTTTCCATTTTTATATCAAAATCTTAATGCGGTTCACAGACTACATCTACTTATCAAGTTTCAATAGTATAGCTCTTATAGTTTCGGAGAAAAGTGGCTGTGACATACGGAGAGATAGACAGACAGACAGACATGACGAATCTATAAGGGTTTTATGCCATTTGGCTACGGAAGGATTCCGTACCGTTTTAGAGCAAAAATAGGCCAAAAATTGTGTTTTTTTTGTATCGGAGCCGCCCTTCAAATTTAATTTTACATTATTATCAATTATTAAAGTACACATATAATTAAGGCCTTTGGGAAAATTCCAAGTGCCAGGTAGGTACTTTGCCATTATTTGTACGTTGCCATTATTGAATTGATAATGAGCAATAAAAGCCAAAAAAATCACCTTTGTTGTATGAGAGCGCCCCTTAGATATTAATTTTAATTTGTTTTTAGTATAATTGTTGTTATAGCGGCAACGGACAACAACAACAAAATTTCAGAAGTCTAGCTATAGCGGTTCTTGAGATACAGCCTGGAAAGAGACAGACAACGAAGTCTTAGTAGTAGGGTCCCGTTTTTAACCTTTGGGTACGGAACCCCAAAAAAGATGAATTACATAACATGTTTTCCAACAATAGTCAGCTTTTAGGCCATAAAATTATGTATTATCATAGACGTTATTTATTCAGCATTAATAAACATGAATTTAATAATTGTGAAATGTTTGTATCATAAACGAATATTTAGTTCATGGAAACCAGCGGTATCAGCAAATATTAAAATATAATTAGTAAATTAATTACATATATTAAAAAGCCCCTAACTGTCGAAAGTACGGGAACTATATTTTAATCTAAATAAATTACTCGTTATTAGTTAATGAAGTGAACATGTAACGTTTAAACATATTTCTCATATTATGTTAGGGATCAGGGAAAAATTCTGAAATCTGAATAGGCTACGTTTTTACAAAAAAGTCTTCATTTAAAGAAAGTTTGGTCGTCTACGTAAATTTAACAAAAGCACCTGTCAGGTGAGGCGACAGTCGACACGCTTCAGTGATGATGATGTACACGCATAGGCAGATTGTGGACCTGCGACATGATGCTCCACGTGATGCTGCGGGAAGTGGATCACTTCGTAGTTGACCACCTTCGGCTTGGTGAACTTGAAGATGACCATGGCCCCTGGAATAGATGGACAGGTTAGTCGCTTCATGTCAATCTTAGCCGACAGTTCATGAGTAGTATTGAATTGACATAATCCGACAAGTGGGGTGAGCCAAGATCTTTTCGTTTTCGCTTCGTAAAGGGGCCCATTCACGGCAGGACTGCACGGCAGTCCTGCAGTGAATGGGCTTCACTTATTGGTTCACACTCGGTGTTTCCGGCCGGCAACTTCCGGCCTTTTTATAGAAACTCCGATCAAAATGTATGAAATTTTGACATATTGAGCGTTCGTTAATATGACGTTGACGTTCGACTCGTCTTATGTCAATTCCATACATTTTGATCGGCTATTCGACTATGAAGCCAGCCAGTCAGGTATGTCAACTGTACATTGAGCTAAATAAAAGAATGCTGATAATATAGAGGTACCAGAACTGTGACCCAATTTGGTCCTACAAACTCTATTTTAGTTTTCGGTTTCGGTTTAAAGATCTTTATTATCCTCAATCAGACAATTTATGTCATTTATTTTTTATTTTTTTATTTTATTAAATTTGGAAAACTTACGGCTACATACAGTTATAATCAGAAGAACACGTACATTAAGGCCAATTAAAAGTTTTCACATATAGACAGAAATCTAACAAGAAACATGAAGTCGGCAGATTAACAAACATAAAAAAAAATATCAACTAAATAAATAAACAAATCACGCACTAAAGAATTTTTTAGTAATACATTTTTTCAATGAAGAAACGCTGGTATTAAATAAGTCTACGGTTGGATGTTCGTGCAAGATTTCATTGAAGCTTCTACTGGCTCTTATCAGATAGCTGTTTTGCCTATAGGTGCTGTTTACACATGGTATGTGTAAAAGCTTGGGCCTGCGTATCAGAAATGAGCGTGTTACTAAACATATTTCACCTAGCAGCTCAGGACAGTTTACTTCGCTGTTCGCTATTTTAAAAAGGTAAGATAGGTCAGCTATGCGTCGTCGTTCATGCAATGGCAAGATATGGAACCTTTTGCAACGTGTTTCGTAACCAGAGACGTAGTGCCGAGTTTTGAATTGTAGGAGCTGTAGGAAGCGCTTTTGGATGGATTCAATTCGATTAATGTAGTAGCTGTAATTTGGATTCCACACTTGAGAAGCATATTCTAAGTGGCTGCGGACAAAGGAACAGTATAAAATCTTGAGGGTTTTAATATTATTAAAATCTTTTGAAAGTCTTAGAATGAAACCGAGTGCCTTGTTGGCTTTGTTGATGATGGTGTCTATATGTGAGTCAAAATTTACATGAGAAACAATATTATGTTTCCCATCACACATTCCCACCACTGTATCTCCTGTGTCGCCAGGATCGACAGCGGTATCCAACCACGAAAACCCTTTGATATGATCTCAGGGAGCCCGAGGGACATGCTAAAGCGGTCTTGGGACCCGCAACGAAATTAATCAGAAGAAAATAGGAGCAGTAGGAAGAATTTTATAACCAGACACATAACCAGATATAAGAAAACAATATTATAACCTTAACACTATAAGTAGGTACATATTTTTACGAAAGTACTAAAATACATCAAAAATGTTTTCCTTACATTAAACCGTCAACGTGCCATTTTGTTACGAATACCAGACATTGTAAAGCAAAACCTTTCTAAATAATCAGGAAACATTTTGTTTATTAGGTCGTAACTCATAACTTAGTAAGATAAGGGTGGCGACTCAAGGACTTGACCTACATAGCAAGTGACCATTTCATTTAAGGTCTATTAAAAACCGTGGCGACTTAATGATGTCATATTAAGGAATCAGGTTTACATAATAGCTCGTTAATTTAAATTTTAGTATTAGGGTCAGTCCACAGAAATGCGCGCCGCGGCAAAAAAAAATTGAATTAGAGTTTTAGCGTCGCACTATTTGACATTTTTTTTGCTTGCTTTAATACATTCCAAAGGACTTGCTTGTCTTCTTTCGGTGTGCATTGTCCGTTTGAGACAGTTTAGGTCTGTACTTATTAGAGGTCTCGCCTCGTGACCGCAAGATCCAGCTGATAGTCCGACCAAATTTGCATTACACTCGAATCCTCCGTCTGCTATGGACTATGGTCTCCAAGTGGCCGAAGATACGTAATATAACGAAGAAGTTCTAAAAGATCCTCACAACGTTTAGGAACGCGATTGAAGGAGGATGAGGTCCATTTAACGGGGAATCAAGTGTAATTTCACTTTTTATAATTTTTTACTTCAGTAAGTCTCACCAGAAGGTGGAGAGAGGAGACTATTGTTTTCAATAAACTCTTGCGTTTTTTTAATCAATTAATAAAATAATGTTTAAAATACATAATGATTAAAATAGATACAGAAGTCTTAAACAGATACTTACAATATGTAAATAGTTAAACAGCAAAGCACATAATATGCAAAAACAAAGCAATAAAATGTTAAAAATACATTACAGGAACACAAACCTTTATAACAATAATATGAGTAAATATAATTAATTATTCTTATTTATTAAAAAACTAACCTTAAAATTATTATTTCTTATCATTTTATCCAATATCATATTATATTATAGTCTGTATAGAAACATTAAAAAGCTAAAAAAATGCCTTAAATTGCGAAATATGTAGAGTGTTTACAGAAAATGTATGTGAAATGATCTTACAACTCTTCTATTAACAAACACCGAACCAATTGCCACCCTTTTGTTCAGCGGAGTAATTGGTAGTGTAGTTGTAGGAAGCTGCTGCAGTAATTTTAACCCTTACCACTCTGCAATAAGGTTCATATACATAACGGGGCCTCCACACGGCCTAGCGCCGGCGCCGCCAAAGCCTCTGACAGCGGGGCGCCTCTCTCATTTATATCCGAAACTGAATCTATCTGTATGGTAATACTCTCATTACAAGAGACAAAAAGGGGAGGCCGATAGAAAGGATTTATGGTTTGTTAAATAAAAAGTCATCCTGGATTAATAAAGTTCGGTTTAGCGGCTCACGCTGGGCCCCTTTGCTGCACCGAAATTACTTAAATACGACAATTATGGCCTTTGCTATGCCGATGACCAGTTGGTTGATGGGAGAGTTTTTTTCGAAGAACGTTGTAGAAAAAATGTTATGACTTATGACTTATAAGTAACAAAATATTACTGACTTATAGTATTTTTTTATGTAATAAGGAGGCAAACGAGCAAGCGGGTCACCTGATGGAAAGCAACTTCCGTCGCCCATGGACACTCGCAGCATCAGAAGAGCTGCAGGTGCGTTGCCGGCCTTTTAAGAGGGAATAGGGTAATAGGGGAGGGTAGGGAAGAAAATAGGGGAGGGTAGGGAAGGAAATAGGGGAGGGTAGGGAAGGAAAAATGGTAAGGGATTGGGCCTCCGGTAAACTCACTCAATCAGCGTAACACAGCGCTCCCACGTTAAGTTCTCTTTCTGGGGCTCAAGCCATAGATATTAGACCTATAGAAAATGTAGGTTCACCGAAAGCATACACAAGCGAACGTTGGACGAATTATCTCCTGAACAAAAAAAGTACTCGTACTTTTGACGTTACTCGAGGGTCTACAACTCTACACTCCACCGGCTACAATAATTTAAAACAAAATATCTTAATGTGATCAGTGAGCGCAATAAAATAAAGGTGTAAGGTGTTTATTATGTTTAATATCAACCTGATAGCATCACGTTTTGGAATGCAACGCAAAAGTCATCGCGATGCGCTAATTAATCTGAAATCTTAACGACACTTGTAGAGGTCAAAAATATCAAAAATAAGTGTAAACTATATAAAAGAAAATATATTTTTATTTAGCTACATTCGTGAAAATATAATTTTAAATATATTATAACTTTTTAAAGTTGGTAAAATCTTCACTTACTTCCGAAGAAATCCATAACCTATATTCCATTAACCTGTATAATTAAAGTAGCTATTATAATACTTATGTGAGTTGACCTTCAAAATAATATGTCTAGCAAAGTAGCCTCGACGCCAAAACTTGTAGAAGATATTACGGTGTGGAAGCGAATTAGAATACCTATGTTCAGAGTTAGTAAAACATGTTTTAGCATAAGTTGGCCTAAAATTATTTTTTGTTTTTGTAGATGCTCTTTAATTTTTGGGAATACCTACAGGGTACCCTTCTAAATCGTAATTACATTTGTAAATCTGATGGACAAACAAACAGACGTGACAAATGGCGAGCCTCGGGCGGCGCTGCGGGCACAACACTAACTAGAATGTATAGCGATTCCGAGCGAGAAATGGCTCCTATCGATTTGCACAGGGTTGGTACTTGCTAGTAAATTACTTGTGTTTGCTAAATATTTTTTAGTTGAGACCTGTATCTTTATTACAAAATTAAAGTCTAATCTTATTTAAAATTACGTGAGCAAATTAATTAAGACAATTGCTCAGATAATTTTAATATTTTGCTCAGATAATTACCTTTATCTGTTGGTCGAGTAAAATGTTAAAATACTTTTAGAAAGTACAAAGTATTAAGACATTTTATATCTGATTCTTTACCTTCAGAAAAGTGCTGATCAATAGCTACTTATTATTAATAACATATAACTTTATAAGTAACTTCCTAACTCCTAATTCATTGATTTTATATTGACTAGGGTATTAGTTTTATATTCTTCTTTATGTTGGTCTCGTACTTAACAAAATAAATAAGAGAATCTTACGATCCTTAAATACTACACCTACACCTAGACGCGCAAACTTAATAATATTATCTTATATATACGTGTTTTTTTATGGGAAATAATAAAACGAGCCAATAAAAAATTACTTTGCGACTGATGATGAACATACTGCTTTTTAATAACATAAGCGGTATTAATTTGACTAAGCGAAAAATAAACTAGACTAATGACTAATATTGATTTATAATAAAATCCAGAACGAGCTTACAAAATGTGGATTGCGATTAAACTATTTCAGATATTAAAATTCTATCCGAGCGACTGTATTACTAAGTGAGCGACTGGAAATACATAGCGGGTAACTTCAATATTAATTATAGATTAAATTTTTCTAAGTGAGGTTATTTATTAATAGCTACTAAAAAGTTCATTTTGAGCAAACTTTTGTGAGCTGCTTTATTAATGACTAGATGTCCCGCGCGGCTTCGCCCGCGTAAATTAGGAATTTTACGGAAACCGTACAATATTTTGCCATAAAAAATAGCTTATGTCCCTACTTCCTTCACTTGGTCTACTCTATATCTGTGCCAAATATTGCCATAAAAACTGCTCCACTAGTTCGTAATTTCTAATATTTCCCCAATTTTTCCACATTTTCCTGAGTTTCTTCGGTCGTATTAGTCTTAGCGTGATAATATTATATAGCCTTACGGCCGTTCCCAATATTTGATCTATCTCTGGTTTTGCCCTACTAGAGATAGGAATAACTCACATTAGACATTAGAGACATATTATATTTTATGTCAAATGAGCAAGCAGAATTTATTGCCCGGCTAATTACTTGTTCAAATGATGCCCCGGGCAAACAAGTGCTAATTACTTGCTGACCCACACTTAATTTATTCATAAGTACACTAACTCTATGTCCTATTTCATCACAGTATACTCGTATATTAACTGGGGCATTGGTCCTATTATAATTATTTTTTGAGGGTTCAGTATGAGCCTTTACCTCTGAACAGGTAACTGAAATGTCAAGATCATGCTGTGAATGATTTACATTTCCTATTCCTATCTCTAGTAGGGCAAAATCAGAGATAGATCAAATATTGGGAACGGCCGTTACTCGATAAATGAGCTATCTAACACTGAAATAAGTTTTTAAATCGGACCTGTAGTTCCTGAGATTAACGCGTTCAAGCAAACATACTTACTCTTCAGGTTTATAATATTAGGTAGGTAGATTTTTTTAAATTATCTCTTGACAAATTACTCGAGCCTCGATCTTAAAGACTATGAAAAGTACCAATAACAGGGTCATTATAGGCTCATAAGTCATAACCATAGAACGATGCATGGTATAATATGGTAGTGATGATGATGATGATGAATGTAATTTGTATAGTAGCATATGCTTTCCGTTCCTAAAACAACGCCAAAACTCCCAAACTTGTATCTATAAAGAATCAGGAGTTCCTTCTGCGCCTTTCGAACCACGGTATACCAGGTATACCTCGGTGCAAAATCTTACTTGTTGGTAGCATATGCTTAGAATACTTCTCACGAAACCGAAGTCACCACATGTTTCCCTATAAATTTTAAGGAGTTCCCCCGATTACTTATGGATCCTTCATCAGATCACAACTTTTGTGACTATAATACCAAATTGGGATATTACCCTATACTTATACCAAAAGAAAAATTTTGAAAATCGGTTAACAAACGGCAGAGTAATCGTTGAACATAAGAAAACAAACATAACACCTCCCCCATTTTGAAAGTCGGTTAAAATTGTAGCATATGTGTTATTCTGATGTATAAGCTGATATTGTAAAGTTTCATTAAAATCCGTTCAGTAGTTTTTGCGTGAAAGAGTAACAAACATCCACACATCCATACATCTATACATCCAAACAAACTTTCGCCTTTATAATATTAGTAGGATAATTGGTTACTGATATTCTTATAGAGGCTTTATATTTTACGAGCTTTTGCCCGCGGCTTCGCTCGCGTTAAAAAGTATTATTATATACAAACTTTCCCTTATTTGAACCCCTTGGGGTTGGAATTTATCAAAATCCTTTCTTAGCGGATGCCTACGTCATAACCACCTGCATGCCAAATTTCAGCCCGATCCGTCCAGTGGTTTGAGCTGTGCGTTGATAGATCACTATGTCAATCAGTCAGTCACCTTTGAGTTTTATATATATATAGATATTTTGATACGTGTTTTAATGAAAACCACATATTGTTAAATGCGTGCGAATTCGAATGGGGGCGGGGCGACGAATCGTTGCAACTTGCAGTCAGGTGAGTTGGGCTGCGGACCAAACGGAGACTGACGGCGACCATTGTTTGTGCGAAGGGATAGCGATGAACGTTGCCATGGTGCCATACTTATTTAGTCACTTCAATAAATTAATATGGGCGAAATACTTTATATTATGGCAAAACAACGTTTGATGGGAAATTATAATATCCCGTCAAATTAGTTTATTATAATTTGAAATTAACTTATGATCATGTATATTTTACTAAGCACCATAAAATTATAATTATTGGCAATTTTCTCCTTTGTACAGCCCTACGTGCAATAGTCAGGGCTAATTCAGGGCTGCGAGCGATCTCAATTTATGTGTCTAAATTGTGATTCACGGATTTGCTGTAATTATTACCAGTTCACTGCTTCACTATACGAATTACTATAAATGTAATTCACTATAGAAATTGCTATAGAAATGTGATAATTTACGCAACTTGTCGATAAATATATTGGAAAATTAATATCTATAGCATAAGTTTACTATTCTTAAATCTAACTAGTACTGCTAGTAGGGTTGGCGACTGTACAGTGTACATACTATTTTTGATAAGTTACTGTTTTTGATACATGTATTAATAAAATAATTATAAAACATTTTATTTATGCCTATGTCATTTAATAATTTTCTACAATTTTTTCTCCAATTTAAACCCAACAAAATACATACTTTTACCAGTTCAATGGGACAAGTTATAGGTAATCTACAAACGTTTTCCTATTCGATTTTCCTTTGTTTAAGTGTCAATTATATTTCGCGGGGATTTCTATTATTGACTGATTGTAATTTACATTGTTCAATTAATTTATCTAATAATTGTTATTTACGGTGATGACTGGATGAGTTATAATGTCGTTAGTATCAAAATTGACATAAACAACATGACATACGTATTAAAGTGATGACTGGATAAATTATAATGTCGTCACAAACAAAATTGGCACAAATAACGTGACTTACATAACAAAAAGGATTTTACCTCGGGGCCATATTAATTTTCTTAGAGCGACACCTCGTCCGGGCAAAAAAGGAAATCACTCAGCAAATTAACGGAAAAACCTGATCGCCACAATCCGGTATCGATAAACGCGATTACCGCTCATTGCGGTCGCGTGAAAAAGTCGCACGAAAGGAGGGGGCGGGCGCTCCGCCCCCGAGGGCGTAGGGAGGGCCGAGCGCCGCGCGCGGAGGAGGAAAGAGGCCCAGTCGCCTCCACAGCGGCGAACACGGCGCGCGTCCCGCCATTACACCGGTGTCGTTAAACTCTTTTAGTGATAATGTCGCTTGCGTCGGCGAGCTAACGATGCGATATCGTGTCGGGACAGTGAGTTACGATGGACCTGACCACCAGACGGAGTGAGGGGGAGATGGTGAACGGACAGTGCCAGGAGACCAGCTCCATGCCGGAGCCGAGGAAGACTTCCTTCACCATCCGGAGTATCGTCGGCGACTCCGACCAGCCCGCCGACGGACACTCCAACTCGAATGAGGGTGAGTGAGATGTTGTTCTCTCTTTCTCGCACAAAAATTAATGATCGACTAAACGGCGGATCGATGATTTGTTTTGACGTTTTTATCCGACTTTTTTTGTGATGTAGAGCTGCTGTTTTTTCTGAGGTGTGTTACTCGTATAATAATTTTTAGCTTCAATTAAAACTTCAACACATTTTTTAATTTCGAAAATTAAAATTTAAGACTTAGCCAGCTAATGTTATTTTACATTAATTAAACCTAACAGTTTAATTTAATGTAGGTACATAACAATTAAAGGAAATATTATTTTTAAACTTTTGTAAATATTGAAGTTATTTTGTAATGAAATTTTAGCCACTTTGTAAGTCAGACTTAACTGTAAACTATAATAATTATTAATTATATTAAGTACTTTTTTGACGGCTCTATGGCCGCTCGACCAAAATATATTATTATTGAAATAAATTGACGGGTGAAGCGCTATTAAATGTTGCCAGCTCTTTTATTATTAAACTAATTACATAAATAATTAATGTTTATTGATATTAATTCTAAAATACATGTTAGCTGCATCCATAGAGCGAATATAGTTTGTACCTATTCGTTCCGCATCTGTTCTGTCTTTTGTCTGTAGCTATTTTCTCTACACAGTACACACATAATAAATTCAACATGGTTTACCTAATCAGAATTTTCTTTTCAAATGAATAGTAACAATTTAACAAACGTTTTAATGACATCTAATAAGGATCTTAAAAAAAACTGTTATTTTAAAAATAATGTTGTAAAAACTCATTAACCCATCAATCCCCAACTGCCGCATAACAATTGAAAATCTATTGTGTCTGCGATATCCACGACTCACGATGGAGGTGATAAGGTAAAATCTATGTAGTATCAACTTCTTACAAGTTACATACTTTTGTTCATATTTTATAACTTACATATTTATTTCTAATAAGTAATAACTTACATAATATTTATTTCTAATTAGATACTCAACCTTAATATTTCTTTCATTTCTAATTTCCATATTCATTTCCATTTTCCATACTATTATATTGGATTTATAGTTTTTTTTTAATCTCTATGACATTGTATGTTTGTTTAGTGTATTAGTATTTAGTACTTACATATAATATTATAATCTGGTTTACAAGTTCGTGTAACATTAGCCGCTAGTTCCAGGCCATTTGCTTGTTCAATTAACCATTAGATACGTACTCTATCATTTAATAATTACTCTACAACAAGGTGTATTGAACTACTTAAATAATTTTCTTTTTTCTTTCAGTGTAAAATTACTAAAGTTTGTTATAAAAATGGGTAACAACTTATTTGAAGAAATAACATTGCAGTATTTTCTAATTATATTTTTTTGTTTAATTTTATATTTTCCTAAAAACTAAATACAAATATTCCAGAGGCTTGTCTACAACCGATCCGTGTGAGCCCACGTCTAGAAACCGCGCAAAACTTAGGCCCATGTTGCGTGCCGAAGCTATTTAACCGAATTTAAAAAAGGAATTTTTAAATAATATTTTCTTAATCCGAATACGAGTCTCGTACTAATTAACAATGCATATTTGATACCTTTTTTGAGCAACATAACCAACAACTACTAATTTGTTAGGACTCGCTTAAAAATACATAATATTTTATGCTCCTTCTTTTCATGAAGACATTAATAAGAGCTGACATTGCAACAACAATATTTAAGCTATAAGCTATTAAAAGTGACTGTTAATTAAACGAAAACAGCTTTAAACTTTTTAGTTTTTACAAAAATTGGAACAAAATATAAAATCGCCTAATATTTATAAAGCTAACCGTTGTCCACGCACAAAGCTGCAAGTGCATTCCCGCTCTTCACATTTAAAGTTACAGTTTCATCCAAACTAAAAAAATAAAAAATAAGTCTGCTTCTCCTATGACTTGGACCACACGTCAACATGTTTACCCCTAACAGCTCGCTTCCGGCGGTAAATTGGACTGCAGCCACTGACTGGTGGCCTGGCAGGTGAGACGGCCCAATTACATTATCGAACGTTTTACGTTACAAATACTGGTTAACAGTTAACTGATCGAAAACTCGAAATCCATACTAATAAATTAGTGGGTGTGTCTGTCTGTTTTCTTTTTACACTTAAACAACTAATTTGTATTAAAAGAATATTGTCATGAAGTTACAGAGAGTACACGGATGTGACCTAAGTACTAAAGTTCTAATTGCAAAAAATATTGTTACCTCGATAATATACAAAACATGATATTATATGTACGTAGTACGTAAGCTACCCCACATATAGCCTTGTACCCATAATTATAGCTTTGAATATTAAAATAGTAATATTATATATAATAAGCAATTCATAATTTCAGGCCAAAATATCTAAAGAAATTACGCTAGAATAAACTTCTCTAACTTTTTTATTAAATATCTTTCTTAAATTATATAACTGCTAATAAGGATATAATTTATATAAATTATGATTTATTATTTATATAATTAATTAAGTTTCATCGTCAAAAATATTAAAATGCATATTTATGTATTATAAAATGAAGTGTGTTTTATAACTCTTAACACATCAAAGCGCCGTCGGTGCTAATTAAATTTTGTATAAATAGTATAATATAATATAGAAATTAATTGGTTATAACTTATAAGTTATAACTTATTCCAGTCGCCATGTTGGAATCAAGGACATGAGAACGGCAATTCTGCCGACTTAAAGGAACACGACTTCTCCTTTCTTTATCTCCGTATTAAAAATGCTTTTTTATTACTTTTTATCGTAACTACCTTTGAATGAAGTACCTTTTGTGACGAAATATAGAACACAACAGAAGCATATTAATAGAAAACACAAAGTAGCCATTATTATTATAATCAAAAGAAAGAGTAAATAGCCTCACTCGGGGCTATGTTGGGGCCATTTTGAGGTTAGAAATAATTTTTGGAGCTATATTTTACCTAGAGTTTTCCGACACCATAACAAAATGTATAGGTACAGCTCTATCACACATTTTGTCGGTAGAGATGACTGGTTGCACAATAGTCGAATTAAAATTCGATTCTGGTCATTCGTCCCATTGGGACGAAAATTTATGGGACGGAAGTCTCAACTACTCCCGTAGTCGAGGTGTCCCGATGAAATAAAGCCGATAATTTTCAATTCTAGAAACTTTTACCCATATGAAGATCTATAATTAACTTGATCCTTTGCTCCAATAACGGTAACAGATTTAGAACTTAGTACAGTCATTAACAGTTACGGTTACAGACTGTACACTTTACAACCCGAGTGTACAGTCGAAGACCAACCTGTCCTACTAACTTTAAGCCTTATGGCTTTGGAAATAAGGTCGTTAAGTGGTAAACTGACCCTGTACAGTGTTCTGAATTAGTTGCCTCAGTATGGGGTCGCACGGTGTATTTTATTAGTTTAATAATCTTTTATATTAAATCTGATCTCGAGATAAGTTACGAAGTTAATAATTAGCGTTGATATAATAAATTTAGACGAATTTATTTAAATTATATTATAATTGGGTTTACGTGGAGGAAAACTATTATTATAACTTTAAATAACAGTTTTACTAGTAAGTTTTTATTCTACAAGTTTGACTTGAACTTGTTTAGAAATCTTATAACATCCAGAGGAGACCGCCAGCGTGGCGTAGTAGGTGGGGTATCCTTTGTCTTTCCAATTCGCTGTCAAATGTATGCCTGATCTGTTGTTTCGTTTTAAATTCTACAGGCTCTCCCGAGGTGAAACACCTTATTTTTAAACATAATTTGATATGAAACTGTTTTGCTATGAATACTAAAGGCAGTTATTTACTTCCGATCATTTTGCAGATGTCCTTGAGCGACGTTTTTTCACTTTCCGTCAGGCGATCCGTTGACCCCTATAGTTACAAAAATAAGAAGAAAATACATCTAGCTCCAGCATACTTCTTGTTTTTTAAAGTCGGTTAAAATACATGCAGTTGAACTAAGAACTTTTATTTTCCGAAAGTCAGTTAAATACTATACGAATTATAATAATTTACTGCAGTAGCTTTAAGCTAGGCTTGCATATAAATTACATATGTCTGGCTGCCTCAGTCATGTAATAATTCACTTAAGCCCTAAAACCTAGTTCTGTGAAGGTAGCCATAATGAGGAGTTTTAATTAATTAAAAATTTGAGTCACGGTACTATGACTTCAAAATGGCTGTTATAGAAACAGGGCCGGTTTCAGCACTACCAGCGCCCTGGGCGTCCAGAATGCTGAGAGTGCTGAAAAAATTCGGCGCCCCTTTTATTTGCATTCAATACCCCTTTTTATGCGGCGCCCTGGGCGGTCGCCCAGCGTGTATCTATAAAGAGTAAGGAGTTCTGTCAGCACCTTCCGAACCATGCCATACCTTGGTGCAAAATCTTACTTGTTGGTAGCATACGTTTGGAATACTGCTCACGAAACCGAAGTCACCACATGTTTCCATATAAATTTTTAAAGGAGTTCCCTCGATTTCTTATCCCTATATAGGATCCCTTCATCAGGTCACCACTTTTATGAATATGGTACCAAATTGGGATGATAACCTATACACCAAAAGAAAAAATTTGAAAATCGGTTCACAAACAGCGGAGTAATCGTGGAACATAAACAACGAACATAACACCTCCTCCATTTTGAAAGTCGGTTAAAATTGTAGCCTATGTGTTACTCAGCTATATTGTAAAGTTTCATTAAAATCCGTCCAATAGTTTTTGCGTGAAAGAGTAACAAACATCCATTACAAGAGTAACAAACATAATTATCCATACATCCGTACATATATCCAAACTTTCGCCTTTGGAATATTAGTAGGATTTTCTGAACGATTTTCGACAATGGCAGGAAAATCCAAATAAGTCATTTAGCACATTGAAACTGAAAATGTCCACTAAGCCCGGCCGCACATTGTCCGAAATTTCTGATCAGAAACAGTTGAACGTCCGTGCTGTCTCTTACATTTTGTACTGAGCCGAGTGAGCTCGAACTAGCCGGAAGAATATTTCGGATAGTGTGCGGGGTGGCGGTCCGGCGAAATTCAACTGTTTCTGATCAGAATTCGGATAATGTGTGGCCGGGCTAAAAAACCAAAATAATATAATATAAGGTAATCTCTGGTAGGAAAACTTCCAAAAATAGGGCCTGTATCGCTTTGGAACCAGAGAAAATTACTTCAAAACACACACAGTATTGGATATCAGTTGTTTGTAGTACAGGGTGACCATATGTGGCAGGTTCCTGCCATTTTGGCAGGATTGACGTCTTATTTTGGCCTGTGGCATGATCGGTTGACGTTTTAAAAACTTGACAGGTTTTGGCAGGATTGGGGTATGAAAAATAAATGTTATTTTTGCATCAAAGAAGTCAGTGATTTATTAGAATCTGCTGGTAGTAATTCAAATTAATATTACCAAATAAATTTATTTTCTTTCTTTCAAATTCTGTTTTAAGTGTAGATAATTTTTCCCCAAAAATTATCTACACTTAAAACAGAATTTGAAAGAAAGAAAAAATTAACCCAACCCAAATCAAGTCGTATTGGGCCAACATTGCTATTAATTATTTAAGAATCATTAATAAATTTACTAACCCATTCAATTACAATACAGTAGTGAATTTTGATAATTTTTCTTAATTTTTAATTTTTATCAAGAAACCTTGACTTATATAGTTTTGGAATGATAAAATCTTTCACCATATCTCATCATAATTACCAAAAATCTTTGTCGCTAACACAGAAATAGATCAAGATATATCTGTGGTCGCTAAAGAGTAAAGAGCGAGCGCAAAGGAGTGAGTGCGGCGTTAGATGAGGAGGCCCCAACATGTTTTTCAGTAAAAAAGAGAAACAAAAAGAAAATAAAGTTAGGTTAAACGTATTTTAGTTGCACGATTTGTTAATTTGTAGACTTGTTTTGATAATAGAAATTGATTTTATTGTGGTGCACCTTTCGATATCGTTTTTAGAAATTCCGTTGTAAGATTGTCCAATTTAGAGTGCAAGTTAGTATTTTTGATAAACGATTTAAATTTTAGTTTTACAAATAATATTCACACCAAAAATATGGTTCATACATCGGATAGATGTATGAACCATATTTTTGATGTGAATTCGGTTATAAAGGTCCTCTCATTTTGTATGATGTTTAAGTTTTTTTTGAAGGACATGTTCAGTAAATCAATTGTTTTTTTTTTTATCAACATTAGTTTTTCTGGTATGCATTCAGTTAATTACCGGAGTTAAGGTAGTGTGCTGAAAAAATATTCTGATGCGCATTTAATAACATCCCATTTTAAATGTTTCAAAGGGATTGTTATGCTTACCAACGCTTCATGCGAAAGAATGTTCTCCCAAATCAATACAAAAACTCGGAACCGTTTTAGGGTTCCGTACCCAAAGGGTAAAAACGGGACCCTGTTCATGAGACTTCGATGTCTGTCTGTCCGTCTGTCTGTCTCCAGGCTGTACCTCAAGAACCGCTATAGCTAGAGTTCTGAAATTTTCATAGATTGTCTATTTCCTGTGCCGCTTAACCAAGCAACCAGAGCAACAAATACTAAAATCAAAATAAAAGTAATATTCAAGGGGGGCTCCCATACAACAATCGTGATTTTTTTGCTCGTAATCAATAATGGCAACAGCTAAACACATACCCTTACTAATAAATATAAGCTATGAATAGTTATACAGTGTTTTGTTCCTGTCACACAAGTGACATTTTTAATTGGATTGAAGAAGACAAAATACTGTTACATAAGTATTCAAAGCTTATATAGCGTTTATTAGTAAGAGGGTTTAAATTTTCACAAAATCCTTAATTATATATTTTGTAATTTAATTATTAACAATAATAAAATTTTATTAAAATAAATATTTGATCCCATAAAAAACACAATTTTTTGCCTAAGTACTTTCTGATTTCTCTCTATAACGGTACGGAACCCTTCGTGAGCGAGCCCGACTCACACTTGGCCGATTTTATAAACAAACATGTTGCATCTATGTTGCATGAATGGTGCGCATAGTGATTGCAAATTTTCCTTCAAACCCACAAAATAAATTTTGAATCGCATGAACAAATCTATGTATAAAGATGAAGAAATGGAAGAAGACGATGCGAATATTTAATCTTATAAAAAATGTAATATATTATATTATGTGTTTTTTACTTTTCTTACTTTAAAACAAACGTAAATAAAGATGGCAGGATTTAGGCATTTTTTACTACAGGATTTGGCAGTTTTTCGACCAAAGTTTGGCAGGATCTGTAATTTAAATATGGTCACCCTGTTGTAGTATAAAATGAAATGCAAATTATGAAAATAACAAGAAGGAAAATTTTTGATGGAAAACGCAACAAGAAAGGGATAATGCGCGCTGAGACGCAGTGTGAAAACTGAAAACCACGGGAGAAAGAGAGTGAGTTTATATGAGAATGACTCTTATGCTATTGTCATAAGGCACAGCCAGAGGAAAAAACAAAGGGTGCACTCCAGCCTCCAGGAGTAACGGCAGAAGTAAAATATGAATTTGGAATGGTCAGGTAAAAATCAGCACGAATTTGTTTTATTTATAAAATTTAAATAGAATATTATTCAAATATGTTGTAAAATACAATATATTCAATAATGTAGTAATAAAATTTCAGAAGAAAGGGAATATTGCCTTTTCACTACTCTACTCTACCTCCGTCTTACGAATTTTCAGTCACGTGTCCTGACGCGAGTGTAACACTTTTAACCAACCCAAAAAGATGCATGATATTGTAAATAATTTTCACTTCAATAACTTCAAACCATCTGTTACATTGTGTACGATAATAAACCCGTGTCTATAATGGCGGTTTTGACACATGCCCGCAAAATCGTTACGTCTAGTGCGTGTTAATGTGTTATGTCCCTAATGATACAGTATAAATAACATACAGTAGACCACCTTCATACTAGACGGCCTGAATGCATGGCACACGCACACTATTGCAAGATTTTAGATAAGTTGTGCCCAGTATCTGAGGTTCTTGACAAGAGTATATGTATTCACTGGTACCTTTGATTAATTCTTCTAGAAACTTATTTTTAATGAAAGGAGCAAATACCTCTAAAACAGTTGCATACGCCTGTAATTAGCTATTGTGTTAGTTCAAAACAAAATGTATTAGTTTTTAAGTTATTAATGTTGTCACAATATGTTGTTGGTGTATCTTTAAATAAATAAATAAATAAATAAATAAATAAATAAATAAATAAATAAATCTAAAAAAAAATCAAAAGCGGGAATACAATACTTAAAATTCTGTGAACAAAACTCAGTGACAAGTCACGCGCGCGAATAACTTGTATATTAATTCTTGAGCGGGTTTGATTTGAAGGACACAGCTAAGTTGCTCTACTGTATTATGCTATTATATTGTGGTCATAATATACATTTAAGTGAATAATGCGCGGTACACATGAACCCATCTGCATAATGTCGGGGAAATTGCTAAGGCTTTTACATCTGATACCTGCGTTTAATTATGTTTTTTATACTTACTCCAATACGGGCTGTAATGTTTTCAAGGTGTTTAATGTATATTTATTACAAATGTGATAGAGAACCGTTAAATACTCATGATTATTAAACGAAGAATAAAACAGGACTATAATATGGAGCTGTTCTAAAATACAGCTTTTCTATATACGTAAAAACAGACAGACAGACAGACAGATAGACAGACAGACAGACACGTCAAACTTATAACACCCCTCTTTTTTGTCGGGGGTTAAAAAGGTCAATACTAAGTTTACATTGAATTGTGACGAAGGAATGCATTTTTTGGCAAACATTCCCATAAAGTATCATGTGATCATGGCTCATCAGTCACCAATCGCCATACAATATTAAATTTTATATTTTTCCTACGAATAATAAAAACTATATTTTTCCAAACATTTTGTGGGTACTTTATACCCTCAAAACTTAGCTTTTAAAAAATCCAAATTAACTTTATAGGTGCCGTTAAGCCACACCAATCATTAACCACTAATGTAAAGATATTTTAGGAACGATACGAGGTAATCCTTAAGTACTCAAAAATAATTAAGGAGGCATCAAATTCGAGGCATCCCAAGTATTTTGTCAGGGACAAAAAAGTCTTGTAAACAAATCTTGCTTCTAAATAAAGTGCAGATAACTATACAAATGACTTATTACCTTTGTCGTTTTGGGTCTTCTTGTCATAATACAAAATTGCATCTTATTGCTGTGTGTTTAGGTCGAGAATGCGATGGCGTTTGGTTGTGCTGTTACGGGGTGACATATTGAAAAGTGAGAGTTATCACGGGGCACCATTAGGGCGCACGCGCGGCCCCACAGACTCAAAAAAGGACAACAAGTCGGATTTACATGATTTTGTGGACGGGGTTCCGTACAGAATTTTTTTACAATACTTATGTTTTAAGAAAAATAAATAAAAGCTTTATTTTACACTTAGTAGTTACTACGTTTTAACAGCCCGCAAGGTTCTAAAAAGACGCTTTTGAACTATACACATTGTATTAAACACATTAAATTATCCAAAACATAATATGCAAACGCAACACAACTTAGCTGTATATTGCTATTGGTTCTCCTCGTATCTTGCACTTAGCAAATCATAGAGTGGGCAAATAAAATGCCCCGAGTGAAACTGGTAAAGTGACCCAGTATCTAAAAGTCTGATAAAGTCGCGTAAACATTGCTAAATTAATACTTGACGTTTCTCGCAGCTTCGATCGCCTTTCATACATCGCAGAAAACCGGGACTTTTCATCAAAATCGGCTCATCAAATTAAGCGTAATAACTAATAACTGAGAGATAGATACATTTTTATTTTCGAACGAGGCGCAACGCCACAATGTTTGATAGCGACAAAAATTGACATATCAACGCTATTTGGGATTTTATTTTTATACTACTTTTGCGCATCGTCTCGTCTCGTTTCGGTGTGAAGTGACCTTTAATGTTAACTTGTGGAATTTTATTCTAAAGCGCGAACGACCGCAAGCGAAAAATTTATTATAAAGATACTATAATATGAAATAACTTAAGTACCTTTATAGCGTCATAAAGTATAGCAACACGTTTATTACTCAGACTTTATCAAAAGGCATCGATTTTACTCGTAAAGGAGCAGTTACACGTAAGCTTTCTGCAGATAAAACAATTTGATCAAAGTTAAACGTACTTTTAGCATGTTGTTACAAGATGCCAGCATTGAACATGTGTTCTTGCATTGAACTTTTTCAATTAAATTATTAAAGTATCTAGATATTGCCTGCTACGAGTACTTTAATGTGCCGTAATCGGCAATTCCCGAGAGATATAATTATCTCTCGGGAATTGTGAATTTTGTTGTAACAGTAGAGCCACAATATGATATCTCATGCCAAATTTCTCTTAATCGGTTTAAAGATTTAGACGCTAAAACAACCAGTTTCATTTGGTTTCACAAAAGTTAAGAAAATATTAGTAATTGTGATGCTTGCGTGAACTTGTTTTAACACTGATTAATGATTTATTTTCCTTCATCGATCAAAATCAAGATCTAGTTGATTAAGCGCTATGAATATTCACGATAAACAGTATTTTTGTCTGTAATCCTTAAATAGGAACGACTTAATTATATTTAACGATTTTATTGTATCAATTAAGGACATACTCGCCCAGTAAATCAAAATTTGTTTTACATTTTGCCGGTTGTCTAATATTTTTTATGGTTCCGTTATCTCTACTTATTTATTAAACATAAAAAAGCAATGAATGCCATTCCTTTGAGTAATTTACTTATCTTTAATTAATTACACTTAAATTTAATGCACAATTATTTCTGTAATAAACACAGGTGATGAATTTTATTTATAATTTAATTAATAATTGCACAACGTTTCAATTTTAGACTGTGATTTGTTGTGTGATTATGATAGGTAATTATATTATATTGTGTAACAGTATATGTTCTTCTGTAGTAAATAAAGTTAATTTTGAATCTCTTCTATTGTGATTGATGGTAAGCTCAATACTTAGGTTTATTACTTTATTAGTTAGCAAGCTTGTTTTGAAAACAGCCTCTTGGAAAATGAAACCTGTATCCACATTTTATAAGAGTTAAGTTTTTAAAATGTAGACTGCAGAGGTATAATAAACTGGAACGTTTTAATGTCATTCCACGGAACCCTAATGTAAGCCGATACTCGTAAAATAAAGTGTCATGTCGGCTACATTTTGTGACTTCTGTCCGTAAGTCCGTCACTGTGATAACTTCGGAATGTCCCAATTTTATAGCATATTTTGTTGTAGAGTTCTATATCTTTTGGCCTCCCCATAATATTTGATTGAAGTTGTACTTGGGACTTGAGAGAGAGTTTATAGAAAACAAGAGAGATTTTATTCTCAGCTCTCAAACCCAAGTCTTGTGCTTAGAGAGATATTTAAGAATTAAAATTGTACCATCCAAGATGACCCATATCCGACCTAAGGTAGTTTTTTGTTAGTTTATGTGAAAACTGCACTAAGTCGTGATTGGGGTTAACCAGCCAGTTGTGGTAATTTGTTCGGGTTATGTCCTTTGAATCAATTTATATGATGGAAAAAGTCTTAATCTATGTGCAGTTCTCATACTGTCGCAAGTAATCTCCTCCATTTAGGCAAGACTTTTATGTTGTTTCTTCGTTATAGAATCGCCGATCAAAATGTATGGATGAGATCAAAATGTATGGAGTTAATATGACGTTGACGTTCGACTCGTCTTATCTCAATTCCATACATTTTGATCGGCGATTCTACCTCTATAAAGAAGCGATAAAGAAAAGATCTTGACTCACTTCCCTGGTGCGATAGTTATCAAGCGATCCACACAGAACTTAATGAGATCGCAAATTATTAAAACAATATTAACACAGATTACCTGGGTACCATCTGATCACCACTATGATGATGAAGTCCATTAGCTAGACAAGACGATACCATCTCAGGTGGTGGTAAGTGGTAGCTAACGACCGCGTGTCTAATTAAAGTCCGATTTGGCACAACTCGTTTTGCCCAGATCCGTATCAGATGATTGTGTTTCTTTAAAGTCAATTAAACATTTCTACGATTGTCATTAAATCATACTTATGTTCGCGACGATATTTTATGTTCACCATAAAAGAAAACTTATAGTCGCGACTTGGAAGCTGACGTCTTCTAAGCTACTTATAAGCGTCTTTAAGTTTTTGTTTTTAGTAAGGAGACAAACGAGGAAACTGGTCAAAGCAACCACCGTCGCTCATGGACTCTCTCAACATCAGAACTCAGAAGAGCTGTAGGTGCGTTGCTGGCCTTTATTTGGTTTTACGAACTGTGTCTCTTTACTATTTTAAAATCATAAGTTGGAAATATTTTGGTAAGTGTTAGGGATTAGAATAGAACATTTTTATTAGTACTATACTTATTCGAACATAAATACAATACTGCAGTACAAACTGTACTGATATATTTTATTATAATAGTCTTACTGCTTATTGCGGCGATTCCCCGACAAGCGATTTTAAAAAATTTAAATTAAGAAAACAAATGGCTGCAGTCTGCGCCAATCATAACAAGGAGATGGAATAACAGGAAGTAGTATTAAGCCCGGCCGCACATTGTCCGAATTCTGATCAGAAACATTTTTGAATTCCGCCGGATCGCCACCCGCACACTATCAGAAATATTCTTCCGGCGAGTTCGAGCTCACTCGACTCAGTACAAAATGTAAGAGACAGCGCGGACGTTCAACTGTTTCGTATCAGAAATTTCGTACAATGTACGGCCGGGTTAAAACTATGTTGATTGTTACCCGCAAAGTAAGGTTGTATATACATTGAAGTTGCGGTGGTATATTACAGAGCCGATGCAGCGCAGTCAAAACGGATATTAGTGGACGCTCAACAAACATTAAGCTTCAAGTAATACGAACGACAAATGGAGGTAAATTGATTTAATTTCACAATCCCACCGTATCATTACCAACACTTCAGAATTACGTAACGAAAAAACCCGCCATTACAATTATAAACGCATAATAGAAGTACCGGGTAATAGAAAAGAAAGATAATAATCGTGACACTACGGGTAAATTATGCCATGTAAATTATAACATAATAATGAGGTAACCCTTCGGAGGCAGAGCTATAATAAAAATCAATTTACAGTCCGTCTAATGTATTCACCCCTTTACGAAAATTGCCCACAAATTATTGGGTGACAAACCGTGATGGGAATTGACGACATGCAGGTGACTACCCACTAAACGCGAGGACATACCTACATCCGTCGGTGGACAATGTTTGATTTCATTTTAATGTGCATCAAAATATACATCATACCTGCTAGTTACCTAAATGCTATTTATTCCGGCTAGTGAATATAAGTGAAATTACCACACTATTTTCATAAATTATTTAATCGGTGATATTTCAGAACGGAAATCAAATGTGTCATCTATTTAAATTGTTATTAATAGGGCCCCCGCTACCATATATGCAATTTGTGCAATGCACACGGGTGCCATCCTCTAGGGGCGCCAAATCGCCATCATTAGGGGCGCCCAAACCAAGGGCCCAAAAAATTTGCCTTGGAAACGGGCGCCAAAATCCTTTTTTTGCACATGGGCGCCAGAAGCTCTTACGGGGGCCCTGGTTATTATTACCTAATTTTACATATTTTGCAGCAAACCCCCACTGTAACCATAGTGTTGGCTAAGCAGGGGTGCTTTCTAAGGGTTGCATTTTTAAATAAGCCATTTAAAAATGAAATAATGGCGGGCGGCTACTATGTAGATTTAACGTTATTATTTGTAAATAAAGTTCGGTTTTAAAGTGCACTGCATGGCCTTGCTACGTTGCAAGGTGATGCCGTCTATTTGCCACATTTGACAAGCATAATCATTTGTTCGGCTCACACTTTTTATCCATTGTGAATATAACATTTCATGTATAATGCTGTCAATTGACGCGTATAGACGTGACTAGCTTTAACAGTTGAGTAACTGGCCGGTCTATAATAAAATGCAAATATTAATTGTATGATAATACCATAATATCGGGCCCGTATCTAAGCATCGCTTTTAACGGTTCAGAGGCTATAGGCGTGTTTTTACGTTTATTTGCTGTTAACAATTTGTCTAAATAATACATGGATAGACGGCTGTGAAGTAGTTACACGATAGTCCATACAGTTATCCTTAACGATATTTGTCAAATATATTTAAACCGTCTTCGTAAGCTAGATTGATTTTGTAACTATTAATCATTATCTTGACACACACATAGTAATGATACTATATTATAATCCATACTTCCATACTAATATTATAAATGCAAAGTTTGTCTCTTTGTTACCAAGATAGGGTACAATCACGCTAAAACCGCTTTACCGATTTTTATAAAATTTGATACGGAGATACTTTAAACCGAAGAAGAGGACCAATACCAGACCGTCTTAGTCCCGAAAAACTGAACAGTCACCGCAAACAGCTCAACGAAATTGTAGCCACATAGCGGTTTATAATTTTGTCTGTATCTAAGTTATATAATATTATAGTTATTTTTGGGTATAAGGGTAGGGTACTTATATCTTAGGAGCCCAAGCCTCACCTGCACGTAATATACCCTGCTGATCAACGAACGAGTCTCTGGCGAAAACCTCCCGCCAGCACGCAATGGACAAGCGTGGTGGGTTATATTATGGTTTAACCATATAGTCCATCCTCCTCTTTTCATGAAAGAAAGGGCCTTCCTTTTCCCAGCAGTGGGACACTGTAGGCTGCTAATAATAACAACTTAGTTAACGTCAAAAGCCGCCGCTAAGCCTACAGTTAAACACTAAATCAATTTTACGAGACGTCGTTAGTTGTCCTTGGATTATGTAATAAACCCACTGACCTGACCACCATTAGGTGTCACAGATCCTAATCTAGCTGTCGCCCAAATAACGCTTTTATAAAGCCGCTAATTTAATTGATAGATTCTAAAGTTTTATTAAACCAAGGTTGAAGGTGCATTTATTTAGTTTTAATAGTTAGTAAAAGTAAAACGGTAGGACAACACAACGTTTCTGGTAAATTACAAATATGTACTACAAGAAACTTTTATAATCTCCCTCTCAAAGTTAACATATTTTTTACGTTTAATATTCCATAATATTTCTTTCTTTTAACTTTGCTCGCTTTATTTGTCAGTTAGCACAGGCTTCTTCAAATGTCCCAAATCATACATTTTCAAATCAAAAGTCAACATCCTTAAATAACGTTATTTAAAGAAACAAACGCAGATCCATTTTGTAACCGACCTCTATTTTTTTCCGAGCCCTTCGTCCGAAACGCGACAATAATTAGTTTGCCATCAGCCACACACGGTGAGTGGGCAAATTGGCTTTTTTTCGCTACTACCCACCAAATTGCCCGTAGTATTAAAACAACATTAGTATAACAGCTGACGATTATCGTCTAAGCTTCTGTGACTTGTACTAGGAAGACTATTTCAAGAGAAATCGTCGTTTGCATAAGTGCCATTGAATTTATTTTGATTTGATTCGTTGTTGTTTGGAAATTTCCACGAAAATTAAGATTTGATAAAATATTACCAAATTTTTATAGCTCATAAAAATTAAGAAAGAAAAAGGATAAGCTTTTCCTCTTAAACGCGAATAATATTATACAAGGTGTAACAAAAGTTAGTGTTATTAATTTAGGGTGTGTATGTATTCCTTATATCATTATAGAGTTTACTGTGAAATAAGCAGCACTGAAAGAGCAAAATTTTTTCGTGATTTATATGGGCAAGCGCCCGCGAAAGATGAAAAAAAAAGTTACTCAGCGCTGCAACTTTCACAGCGAACTCTGTATACACACCATACAGTATTATCACTTAGTTTTGTTACATCTTCAGATTATTAAAATGCTCGATGACGAAACTTTTGCTTATGCTGGTCGTACACGCGCCATCCATTTGGAATTGATTATTATTTTTACCGCGTTTTCAATCATTTTTTAAGCGATTTTGGACTGTGGTCCATGCCATTTGGATAGAACAAAGACTAGTTTACGAACTTAACGATTTATGACTTATGTACCGAGATTATTTGAGTTTTTTTTTTAATACTAGATCTAAAAATCACACGAAACTAAATGCCAAACATAGCATATAATTTATTTTTAATCATAATTAATTGTATTAATTTATTGATGAGGCAAATTATGATCCGCTACAACTAAGCCAACCTGTTGATATTCATAAATCGAATTTAAATTATTATACTTTTGATATTTTATCACCCAAACAAGTTCCTTATCAATTAATATTAAAATGTAATAGTTTTATGTAGATAGCTAAACATCAAAATATGACAACAAGTAATATAATAAATAGGAGGGGTACTAGCGATACCTAAACATTAAATAAATATTTTTGTTGTGAGAAGTGAAAATTATGTAAAATATTATTGTATTAAATAACATCACTAACTTTTTATGCCTTGATTTTTTACATGAAACTTTATCGTTTGTTATTTCATGCGAATAGTTGCAATTAAAGTAAAATAGACCTGCGAAATTATCTATGCTAGTTTTTATAAAAGCAAGAACTAACCAAGAATGTCGACGTTAACCGCTTCAATATACATGTAAGAGACAAAACCTTTGTTAATTTACATAAAACACCTGTTAACACTAAAGCCTGGCCCCAGTAATTGCCCGTTCCACGGGGTAAACAGATCTGATAATCGGTCCGTTATATTTAATTACTTCAAAATGCCCCAAATTATAATATTTTATAAACAAGTTTAAGTATAAAAGTTACTGCACTACATTTAAATTTTAAAACATGTAATAGTAAAGTGCCTTAGCACTTTTCTTGGTTAACACAACTTGCTTAACATAGGGCCAGGCCACAACACTGCGTTACGGCGTCGCATCTTATAAATTTACGACGCCGCAGAACGCATCGTGAAAATTTCCGATGTAAGGAGTGCTATCTATATGAATTTTTTGCGTTGCGACATCGCATCGCATTCCTGTGCGATGTTGTTTTTGCGATACGACGCCGCAACGCAGTGTTGTGGCCTGGCCCATACACACAAGTTTTACGCGCCTGCTATTCTGTGTTATTTGCTATTTTTAACCGACTTCCAAAAAGAAGGAGGTTACATGGTTGTCTGTTTTTTTTATGTTCAACGATCACTTCGTTGTTTGTGGATCGATTTTCAAGATTTTTTCGCTATTGTATCGCGTTTAATCCGAATTTGGTACCATGTTCATTATTACATTATCTAGAACCACGCTTAAGTGGATTCTATTATTAAGATGATCTAGTACGGACTAGTATAAATATGGTCTTCTGTATATTGTTTATTTGGCTATTTCTGTCTACAGGAAGGAAAATTTGGCTTTAGGTCAATTCTAAGAATATGTTTCTGTAGCGGTCATTGTGGCTTACCACTTGAGACAAGGATACCCTATTATCTGGTATTGTTTAATGTTTTTAGGGTATATTCTACACGTCTACAAGGATGTCGCGTGGCTAAAATTAGCACTAGCGCCACCATTTTATAAAGGATAACTTAGAAGATAGAACACAACTATTTCATATCACGCCCTTCTATCGATGTCATCAAAGTATCATTTTGTATATAACCGAAATATAAAACATCGCTGGTGTTATTTTGATAGACAGCTGTTTTGCATCTATACCCCCGAAAAAACTTCATTCTAGTACCACAGGGTCTTGAAAGATCTCTTACACCTTCAATTGTGGTGGCCATATTGCAAAAATGAGCCACATCTGTGGGGGCTACTTCTGGATGGTCTCGCGTGTCGTGTTAAAATGATGATAACTCTAAAATTCCGTATGGGGGATGTATGTTATAACTATGTTATTGGAACCTGTATGAATTAAGCGAAGATTATCAAAATTAATTAATCCTACTTTGCTAAATTAAGTTTTGTAACATCTAGAAATAATTATATCATTTGTCTACTGGTAATAATCATAAAAATATATTCCCTAAGTACTAGGAGGCTTGTCATAGTTGACCTATATTGTTTGGTCAAGCTGCCTGTTAACTGGTCATGACACAACCAGACCAAATTACATAGATCCATCTTTCCTGAATTGTCTGATATTATTGCTGATATAATTCATGTATAAAACTCTACAATAGCTCTACAAACGATCAAGGAACCCCAATAGTAATCTACGAATGGATTTATGATTTATAAATGTTGCCACATAAATGCTTAACCGTTATATAATTTGGTCCAAATAAAGCAATCCAATCCCAAACCAAATAGGGCCGACTAATGACTTACCAAATAATATTCGAATTGCCTGACTTATTGGATTAAGTCATCGAAAGTTGACGGTCGTTAGGTAAAACATTGTAATGACTATAAGTAATCAACCTTTACAATTTATTGGCCTATCTAAAGTAGATCTTTGATCGTGTGTGGCATTTTATGGTATCGATCTGTTATAGTTAAAGTAGCTATTACGTTTGTCCTACAGCAAATGACAAAGATATACAATATACATATGGGTATAGTATTCTCAGACTAGGTCTGAACGGATTGGAAAATAATTGATTTGCTGTTATCTAAATATTTTAAATAAGAAGTTCAATGGACGACATCTTATAACTCTGAAACCTTTTCGGACTGCGAATACGCCTTTTGGATTGAGAGATGGCTCGTGTATATCCAGCTTAAAAGTAAGCCTGTAAAACGTTGTGGCATAAGTTATTACAATGCGTTTATTAACCAGTTCAAAACATTAAAAAACAAAGTAAAAATTAGGGAGAGACTAATAATGGTCGTATATAAACTAGTTTAAGCTCATAAGCATAACCCTTGTAAAATATGATAATATGCCGACATGTTAACGTTAGAACAGGTTTTTAATTAAACGAATCAAAATAAAGATGTTCAGCCTCGTGAGTTTCGGATATAACTCAATAGCTTGATTCCGGTCGGTAGGCAGTTAGATCAGAAAAATGGATTCATAGGCAGATGGCAGAACTAACTTTGGTCGGATAATGTCCAATCGACACAAAACTAATATATGTAACTAATAGGATAAAACATATTAGATAAGTGCAATGTTTTCACACTGGAGGCAGTACCAGCACAGACAATAAACAAAAAGTTTTTTGAAGGCTAGACAGAACGATATTTGACCGTGATTAGACTTCGACCCTTTTTATTAGTACCTGCATGTTAGGGGCAGAGGGCGTTGATAGTAAGCATTCCTGTGCGTCAAATAGATGGCGTTTTTTTTTTAAATAAATAGCGACGCGTTGTTAGTATTCCTGGGAGTCAATAGATGACGTTTATTTTAATAGTTTTTTTGAGTTTAAGTATAATTATGTATTATGTAATATGTACATACAGGTTTTTTGAACATAAGAAATAACTTCGTTCCATTCGGGTGTCCCTTGACACCTCTCAAGTTTTATTTACTGTAGGTAGCTCCTAGTAGCGCCCTCTGCTCCGACCTTTGCCTAATATTCCCCTTTGAAAAAATATAATAATCCAACGAAGCGTAGTTCGCAAACTAACTGTGAATCATATTCTCTAATAGTTCTAGCTCTTTTATTGAAAACTAAAATAAATTTGTATTTTTATTTAATAAAAAACGGTCTTCACGCAAAACAGTGCAGTGAAATGATACTTCTATTAATGGTTAGAGCCCCGCCGCTACATCCGGCGCAGGCGCACAAAAACTGAAACGTGGACCTATGCCCTTTCTGGAAGTGCTTAAATAGGCTCCTATTTAGACTTATACTAGTACTACATTTCTTTTTTTCTTTATATTTTATTTAAAGGGATTTTTGTACAAATGTCGGTGTCAATCCCATAGTACCTTATGCTAAATATAACAAAACTTACAATAAATCTGACTTAAAGTTAAAGTTACATAGCATTCTAGCAGCTTCACAAGAAGGCTCTGCTATTATTATATTACATCTAATTATTTTAAAATTAAAAATCAGCTGTTCTTTTAAGTTTGCTTTCCGGAAACACTCCATCAGTCGGTGGAATACTTAACTTATATTAATATGTTGCATGTAACTTCAATACGCCGAAATTATCACGGGTTTTTTTCTAAAGTAAATCCTTTACCGACACTCAATGTATCTCCATACCAAACATCCCCAAATTCAGTTAAGTGAATTAATAGGCCGGGTACCATCGAAATTCTCATACATACCGCATACGTTATACCAAAATCATTTTCTCATCCGAAAATATTTAACATGTTTGAGTTATTTTTCAGCTTAAAATAGTAATTACCTAGGTTCCTGCGCAAAAATTTACCACAAAATATTTAAATACTAAAAAATATTTTTTAAGAGTTTAAAATATATTTATAGGTAAGTAATTAAGTAAGATTTCGACGGTACCCGGCCTCTTAAGCGCCAAGAAGTAACAGACACAGACACATCGCACTTTTGATATAAATATGGATTATTTAATTGTTTATTGACCATTTCAATAACATTAAAAACACGTATAGACTATAAAGCATTATGAATTTACAAGCGAGTCAAGTTGTAACGAACATTTTAATTTATGTCTTCGCTCGACCCGCACGACGGTAAATTAACAAAAAGTCGTTTAACATACAATACAAATACAGTATTTTCCCCATTCTCCCCGCAAATTACCAATTGCGGCAAAAACACTTTTTACAACTTCATACCTTGAATTGCAACCAGTTTTTGGAAATCTGAATAAATGTGACAACGAATTAGTGTCATACTGTCCCACATTTTATGTGGGACAGTCAACTTTTTTGACGGTGCAAAACTCAATCAACGCACAGTTATATTTAGTACGACACTGGTACTAAATATAAAGCGACAGAAGTACAGGTACATTTTGTAGAGTTGAAAATAATTATGGTTGAAGAAACCAATAAAGAAATTAATTTTAAATCGAAGTATTCTGTTACATCAGTTCAGTTCATGTTGTTATTATAATAATATCATCATCCAAAGAAAGGTGGCTTTTTCACCTACAAAGAGGATCCCAATACAAATTTATTGGGATTCAATATCAAGAGGGAACTACATGTTGATGAAGACTCTATTACATTTGAAAATGAAGAACCAAGTAAAACTTTAATGTACGCACAGGATTATAAAAAAAGTAATAACTCTCTAGCCCTATTTGTTTCGCTAAAACAGTGCGGTTAGCGTGAAAAACGGTGATTCCATTATTCACCGCGGCTCGTGTCGCCCGCGCGGCCCGTTCCACCTGATTCCCCCCGTCAATGGATAACCATCCATCGAATTAGCCGCAATTGTTTTTATCCTCTCAATTTCCGGCCAGGGCGATGACCTCTTGACCGCTCAGCTCGGGCTGATTATGCACGGGTGTATTGTGTTATAGGTAAGGGTTTTCTAAGTGAAGAAACTTTTAGAAGTCAGTAAGGTAAAGACACGAATTTTCAGTAGAGCTTTGGACTCAAAAGACCATGTTGCGGAAAAAATTAACACGTGGTTTTTTTTTTCATAATATGGCGCTCGGCTTTTTAACCATGGCCAGTGTCAAGTAAAAAATGCGGGAAAACAAATTTCCTGAAAAGTTTACAAAATTTAAAGTCGTTTTTCCAGATGATCGTCAAGTCGAAAGTCTAGTAAAAGTCTAAAAAAGTAGTCAGTAATGGCAACGAGTCAAGTCAGTTGTTTTAGTAAAGTGGTTTACTAAAACTTTCGATGGAGTTTTGGAGGGAACACAAATTGGCACGTTTCTTGAAGTTGTATCACTTGCCGACACTTGTGCACGACATCGAATATTTAATGGTTAATATTCTACCAACATTACACATTAAAAACCGAAATAACACAATTTTAGGAAAATAATACAAAAACACAACGCCACTCTTTCATATTCCCAGCAAAACTCCCCAACACCAACGTGGTTATTATTATTATTACGGAATTATTGTTTAAATAAAAAAAAAAGACAGAAAGAAAGATTACAAAAAGTTAAGCTTGTCCATCGTATCCTCATTTTTAATTTCCGAATCTATTGTTCCTTTATCGTTCATATGCTACCTGTCTTTACAGGAAAACATCATGGCAAAAACTTTCACACCATGGAAAAAATCAATTTGTTCCAAATTTTTAAATTCACCGAATCATTTGCGTTTTACCGTTATGAGGCAGCCAATTTAGAAGACAAAGATGTTGAATACGAACAAAGCATGGCAAATCGACGACATAAGGATAAATCTGGTACCAAATGATCTAATTTCATAGCCAATTTCGACACAATACAGTCGATTAAGAATGTATTAGGGCAAATAGATTTTTCTAGGGAAGTTCTAGCGAAATATCCATGGAATCTATAAGTCCTTTTTGTTTAATCTTCAGTTTGGAAGGATACATTTTTATATTTTTTCCTTTTCCATTTTTTATATTTTTTCCAATATAAAAAGTGTATTTTTCAAAGTTAAATCAAAATCTACTTAGAGATTTTTATCTGCAATCTGCATTATTAAACACAATTCTATTTTTCATGGAGAATATGGTAATTATTTTTTTATTTTAGTTTGCACCCCGCCACCCACCCCATTTTCATAAACCTTAATTAAGTTTGTCAATAAAAACTTGTCCAAACTCATGTCCGACACCGTTTCCTACTCGTTCTCTTTTGTCACCCTGCGCCGATTTTTTGCAACCTTTTTTATCGGCAAATTAGTTTCAGAAACCAATATAACATTATACTGCACTAAAAACAGGCAAAAAGTTGCGGTAAGTGTTTGACGATGACTGTCACTTCCGGAGCCGCTAATATTACGGAATGATCAAGTGTCTGCGAAAATCATGTGTTAATCGAAATCACAGACAACCGAGAGCTTCAAAAATGGACTCCAAGGTTGAAAGTTAAGGTTTGTTTTCAGTTGCAGGAGCTACCCCCGGTGTGGCACACAAAGGTCCAAAGGCTACCGATGGCGCCTTGTTATTAGACTTCCGAAAACGACCGCGGTTTTTGCCGTCTATCGGAAACCTCAAAGGACAACAAACTGACAAATTATGCCAACAAAGAAAAGAATTAGCGATGAAAGGGGTTTAGGGCACAAAATTGCCTACCGAATCTATTGTAGATTACCGGGAAACAAAAAACTAATGTTCCGAGAAATGGCCGGTGCGGTTTCGAGTAATTTATATTTTGATTGTCGTTCGCTTAAAGCCGGTAATAAAAAGCTCATTGTGGACACGCGTCAGTATTGTTTACCGCATTTCCTCGGTTAGTAACCGATGATGCCAAAAATAATCTTCCTCTATTCCTAAACTTTATTCCTTATTTATCCCAATTCCCACTAAACAACGTTAATAGAACGCGGAAATCGGGAAAATATCTCTGACGAGTATCAGTGATAACAATATTTTAATGTTAGATACGAAACGAGCTGGATCGAAGAAGGAACGAAGCTACAGTTGGATTGAACCAGCAGAATTAGGGTGCAGCATTAATTATTCTACTAATCTCTTAGCGGTTTTCCTCCACGTTGTCGTACATTCGTTTGTTCGTGCACGTACGCAACCAAATATACAAACTAGAGGAAACAATTTGTTAACGATAGCCGTTAGGTTGGCCGTATAATATGTACCTACTTGAAAATCATTTCCTCAAAATTTATTTTTAATTCATTTATTTTCGTTATAGTTACTTAACTACTCTCAAATATCTAAAACATTTACCCATCGATCGTGGAATAACGAGACACAATAGCTTTTCTATTGTTATCGCGGCCGGATGCGGCCGCTTAGGTCTTCATGAATTAAAGTCTTTCTCATCACATTCTCAAAAATTCTCAAAAATTCAGAACTATTTGAACATGAAAAGTCATGAAAGGTCAATAAATTATAGTTCATGACGTCTGGTGTTTGAAAATGGTAACAAACTAAGTAAGTGTTCATAATATTAACTGCGAAAATACATAATATTAATTACTAAACGTCTGTCCGTCTGTCGCCAGTCTGTCGCGGACTCGCGGACAGGCGCCTCCGTATCAACGCCGTAAACTTTGAAACGATATTTAGCACTAATGCAAATGCTTTAACAAGATAAAGACCTAATTTCTTTATAACAAAAGTGAGATCTAAAAGTCTCAAAAGATTAAGGAAAACGTCGCAAGTATACATGAGTTACTTTACAAGAATCTAAGAAGATTTGTATTCGTAGAATACGAATGAAACTTTGAGTCCCGTAGACATAGACTATATGGAGTAAGAGATACAAGACAAATTAATATAATATTAGTTTTTCCTGCTACGACTGCAACTTATGTAGACGCTAGAAATTATACAACCAAATATTGTTTGTAGTATAGAGCAACAAAAATCGTATTAGAAGAAAGAGCAGAAATAAGTTCTTTAGATAAACAAAAGTATGGACTATGGATAACGGATGTTGCTAGACGTATTTGGTAATAAGCTTTTTAAGAGAAGGATTACCATTGCAAATCTAGACCAGATTATTTATCAAGCTATCTAGTGCAATATTGTAAGACAGGCCCGTGTATGGTCGATTTTCGCCAGAAGGAAAGAGACCTAAATATTTTAATTACAGATATCACCATAAACACGAATTCGCTATGACCAACTTCTTGTATTGTGAACGCTGTAAACATAAACAAAGAGCCAAGATGAATTAGCGAAGAGCAAGGTCGTGACTGTGGCGACATTGAACTCTCGTTATCTGGCTGTCAGCGACGAAATATCGACGCCGATACACCAACCATTTCCTGTCCGGCATTCCGATCAAATTGACTATCTATTTCTGACCAAAACCGTATTTATTAATTGTCACGATAAGGAACACCTAAGAGGATAATGGATTTTGCGCCATTTAAAAATCTGCTTTGTTTATATTTTTTACGCAAGGTCACTAGGGCTTAGGTTGGTGATGAGTGATGACGATAGTAATATTATTAAAGCAAAAAAATTATGCTATTGTTTCTGCCTATTGAAAACACCGCTTGAACGGTCGGTATCGAATGAGAAACAGCTTCAGATGAAGTTGTGTAAAACAATTAAACATTTAATTAAATTATTCGTCGTGTTATTAGATCGTGACTCCAATAATTGAATTGAAAAATCAATCGTGCGGTAATTAAAATCGGATAGTCGGATAAAAGTGCAGGGCCAATTTTCACTAGTAACGGAGGGGGGCGGCGTCTGCCATTGGCCGGCGTACCGCAGGGGCGGGGACCGCCGTTATACCAAACCAGTCCGAGATGCATCTCGCTTGCCTCTTCATTAATATTTATATTAACTATGTTTTAATTGATATTTGATATGAGGCGGCGAAGCTTTTATGTAGAAGATAATCTAAAGAGATTGTGAATTGTCAATAATACTTTCACCGAGCAGTTATACTTGTTATGAATATGATTCAGTCGAAAGAGTTACTAATCTAGCCATGGCTACTGCAGCTATAACTAAAACTAAAAAATCTAAATGTGACTTACTGACTTTTTATAGACACAAGACGAGCAACAAGACTGATTCTGAATTAAGTGAAACAAATGAAACCAAACATAAAAGTGATAACCATATTAAAAGCGAATAATTCTATAAACAGATAATCGAGTAATAAAATCGTTTTAACTGCATATTGAAGTTTTATTGCTTTATTATCAATTCAACGAATTCTTGCCAGCCTGAATTATATTTATGGTGAGGTGAATTATTACGAAGGTTACTCGGTAATTATTGCTAATTACGATTATTTTTTTAGATCTTAATTACATATAAATGTTTACAATGTACGCTCTGCTATGTCGATAATATCTTTGCTGAGTCATTAAAATTTACTATACAATAAAAAACATAGTAATTTCTTTGGAATGTCCCCCTAATTTAAATTGATATTTTCAATTTTGTGTAAGAACAAGATAATTTTCATAATCTAGTGCACGAAATAAATCTTGTATTGGTCGTAGAAATTGTTCCATTATATTTATATAATATTTCCACTACCTAATTTTTGAAGATAATACTTTTCAGAATTTTAATTTATAGGTATTATTATTTATATTACCGTTTCTAGTTTGGTGCAGATAATTACTAACCTAAAACTTCAAAAACCAGAACCTTCTCCTATTATTTTATTCCTGTGGGGCTAAAATGGTCACTTGTAGCAATTCCTCTCAATCAATTCAGCAAATGAACTGTCAAAACTGTCAAACTGACAAATGTCAAATCAGTACAAAAATACAGAAATGAATGAAAGCAGAGTTGCATTTTGCAATTTTATAATTATGATTCATATTATCATGATTCCTCAAAGCGACCATTTTAGCCCCGCTGTACATATTTAACGTAACAAAGCTTTCTTTATCTTAGTTCCAGTCATGATCAGGCTGTTTTAGTACCTTTCTTCATTATTCAAAAATATTTCTTCCAAACCACACGCTTACGGCGATTGGCATATCCGCCATTTTTATTAATTAAGCCTTTTTAAGATAAGGAACGAGTCTGTAAGGAGCTACTTGTGTATGTAACAGGTTTATTAAATCTCTGTTTTGCGGTTCCCGGGGTAATTTGTGGTTGACCGTCACCGTTTAAGTCAGTTCTGACTGGGAATTTGCTTACTTAATTTCTTCTGAGGTTTCATGTAAAATAGTCTCATTACTTTACAAGCCTCTGACTCATGTCTCTCGTTAAGAATATGATTATTGTTTACTACAAATCTACTTCTTATTGTACAAAGTACAATTCATTCGAAAATTCGTGGAAGAGCCATGCTTCGGCACGAATGGGCCAGCTCGACCGGATAAATACCACGTTCTCACAGAAAACCGGCGTGAAACAGCGCTTGCGCTGTGTTTCGCCGAGTGAGTGAGTTTACCGGAGGCCCAATCCCCTTATTCCCTTTCCTACCCTCCCCTATTCCCTTCCCTTCCCTACCCTCCCCTATTACCCTATTCCCTCTTAAAAGGCCGGCAACGTACATGCAGCTCTTCTGATGCTGCGAGTGTCCATGGGCGACGGAAGTTGCTTTCCATCAAGTGACCCGTTTGCTCGTTTGCCCCCTTATTTCATAAAAAAAAAAAAGAAAAAAAATGAAGCCAAATTATTCTTTAAGCGCTTTATTTTTACATTACACTTAACTGTGCCTCTATAATGTATCTGAAATGCTAATAAGAAATATAAATATTTCAATAACCTTACGTATACGAACAAGTGCTTAAACAATTCCGGTAAGTCACACTAGGAATTAATTACCCCCTACAGTTTGTCTGTCAATTTCCCAATATGGAACCTCTTCCTACAACATCTTTGCTTCCTTATTACTTACACTGTCATTATGGTTTATACAGGGTGTAACAAAAATAAGTGATAATTCTTTAGGGTGTGTACTTGTTGTGTTGTAGAGAGTTCACTGTGAAAGTAGCAGCGCTGAAAGACCAAATATTTTGTCACTTTTGTATGAGGAAACTCGTGACGCTCAGGCCCTTGCCCATACAAAAGTGAAAAAAAATTATTTAATGATGTTTCTTTTCTGTTGTTTATGTTATTTTTGACAAGTAGTATTATCACAAAAGTAATTATTATCACAAAGTTTTAACGTGTTTCCGTATAACTCTAATTAATAAACTTACTTGTGAGCATAAAAAATCTAAATCCACTAATGAAAGTTTCTCCAGCACTGACGCATGACGTAACAGTATAAACAAAGAAACACTTAACAAAAACGAGCAGAGAAATATGTGACAGAGGCACGCAGCCTTACCGGACAAGATAACCCTAAAATGAGGACATAACAAAAACTTTACGGGCGAAATTAAAAGCAACAACGAAGAAATAGCCTAACCCGCGATAACGCGTCATTTGTCCGAGGCGCCGCAGATAAAAGGAGGAATGTTCAAACGCGTGACGTCACACCACATGAATCTCAAAAATTTACGTTTTACGATCAATTTCGTTTTATTGGTACTGTTACATAATTATGTTCGACGTCAATACATCCTCTAAATTTGAATAAATGTAGCCTCCTCTTGCATTCATATTTTGTTACCTTTAATTTTCTTTTGTTCCTTAACTACTATTTTGATATGCAGACATCTACTATGTAAATATTTAAATTTAGATTTGCTTATATTATGTGAAAATCTCTGAGTTTCATTTTTTTTCTCCTAGAATTAACATTATCATACGCATAGGGTCAGACACGGCATCGTCGATTCTAGAGTCCACAAACTCAAGACCGAACCTCTTCCCAAAACAATATTAAAATTATCCGTAGCACGTCCGGTGGTCGCGTGGCTACTAATTTTAGTGACTACTTATCGTGCGGTGACTCTCTCAAACCTTTTAGTGTGTCTCGGACATAAATCTTCAAATATCTATGGCTGACGCCCGCGCGGCGACCGTCTCGTATTAATTGCGAATACGGGATCAGACCTGGCATAGACGTATTACACCAATCACTATTAATGACGCTTTTAGTGTTTTGTAGCTTTTGCTAATTTCTTTTGGTTTTACGTTACGTCTTTGTCAACAAGGACTTCGATTAATGCAATTACAATATTTGCGAGGTCATATTGTAGAGGTGCTGAACCAGAAGTCATTAACTTGTCGTTCATTTCTAGAAGTAAAATATTATAATAAATATTCAAGAAAACTGGTAATGATTAAGTTATCTTAAAATTTATTTCAAATAGTAAATAATAATTGGAGTTCGACTGACTAGCATTATAAGTTATGGCCACTTTTGTAATTTCAGTCATTTTATCTTGGTTTTCTTTCAAAATGTGTTAAAAAAGTTTGATGCCTAAAATTGTTTTAGATCGTAGACATACATTTTTATAAGTGGATCCCTAAATTCATAATTCCAAAAACGTGTAATCCATTATTGTTTGAAGAATCCACTCGGACGTCTGTAAGAAATTATCAAATTAGTTTTATCATTAATAAAAACCGGCTCGCGTCTGCAAAGGATCTTTGGCATTGTTCACAGATTTTTAAATCGTCCATAATTAAATGGAATTCACTTTTTCTGTCGCGCACATCTCGGATGATATAAATTCCTGCATCGGTGGAACGGTCGGAGGAAGGAAAAAGGATCAATTTGCCACCCTGCTTGGCGGCTGTTTAATATTGAGGAGCCAATCCTCCGATGAAATTTCAAAAAGAAATCAATAATCATCTCGTAGTTGGGACGATTCGGAGGCTGGCCGAGGTACAAGCCCGGAGCTCGTCGACGACTCGCGCAAAAACCAGTCGAAATGAAGTTACTGATTCCACGAAGAATTTAATACCCGTATTGTGTTGTCTTATCCATATTGACTTTGGAGATCTGCAGATAATCAAATCACTTCATTTAGGGCGATCAAAATTAATGTTATTAGTTGGAGAGAATTTTATTATGCAACATTTCGAATAAACCATCTGCTTACTAAATATTATTTAGAGCTGTGCTTAACCACATGTTTTTGCAATGAAATGAAATGAATTTGACGTGGGAGAGCCATGCTTCGGCACGAATGGGCCGGCTCGACCGGAGAAATACCACGTCCTCACAGAAAACCGGCGTGAAACAGCGCTTGCGCTGTGTTTCGCCGAGTGATTGAGTTTACCGGAGGCCCAATCCCCTACCCTTTTCCCTTCCCTACCCTCCCCTATTCCCTTCCCTACCCTCCCCTGTTACCCGTTAAAAGGCTGGCAACGCACCTGCAGCTCTTCTGATGCTGCGAGTGTCCATGGGCGATGGAAGTTGCTTTCCATCAGGTGACCCGTTTGCTCGTTTGCCCCCTTATTTCATAAAAAAAAATCCTCATTTTAGTAAGCATAGCAGTAGGTCTTTCAGGTCACAATTCAAGAGATTTAACATAAAAATCCAAGCAAGTGGTAAAAGTATAAAGTAACAACAGATAAGAAGCAAGATGATAGCGTTCTTATAGAATCTTATAAGACATGGGTCATGACACATATCTTATGAGGTCTATTATTATCTGAGAAAGGAAAGTGAAGGAAAGAGGGGCAGGGAAAGGTCAAGAAGGAACTACCAACTTAAAAAAGATACGAGTCATTAAATTATGGTAACAAAATAAAAATTGTACATCGACTGATTTCAAAAGCTTCTGTAAATCAAATAACACGCACCACGTCAAAAGAATTGCGAGTCATACAAAAGATCAATACATTATAGTAGGGGAGGTAGTGCTATCGTTTGCTAAGCAATTTCATACCGTACACAATTTATACAGGTGAATGTTGATACCTTTTTAATAATAAAGACCACCGTCAGTCGTTAATATGCGGGTGGAAAGCCCGTCAGCCAGTGATATAAGCTATAAACATTATAGCCCTACTTCGCGCTCGATGTATCCTAGGGTGTCGCGTAGACGACATTTCCACCTGCAAATATTCAGCTGACGGCGATTTTCGTTTCAATGAACCATAAAATTGCCTCACATAGCAATTTAAGTAATTAATTCGATAGTCAATATTTGTTAAGAAGAATTATATACATTTTACTTTAAAAGCGCCATCTGTTGTTATATACTAAAACTAAAACAGCACCTACCGAACCTAAACGTGTATAATCTAGATATGAACCTTTATTGGGTGCGAATTGGGATCTTTTTAATGTCAATTCAATACGATTCCCAACAACAACTTTGAGATACTCTCAATTTTTATTCCACCCATATTGGAGTAGCTGACGATCAAAACTCTTATGTATTAATAGAATAGTATTATTGTCACGATTTTCGCTCGGTATGAAATGACTTTTTAAAATGAGCGCGACCTCCCCTACTATTAATATGCAATCGTAATAACAAAAACGCGATTCGCACAAAAAGACAATTGATATAAAGTGATAATGATTCCATCTCTAATGATCGTGTATAAGAACGAAATTGTGTTCAGCAAACCGAGATATCTCTATGAATGACATCGGATTGTGACGTGGAAAAAATGAATCCCAGCATGTGACTAATTATACGAAATTATACAATAACCGATCGGATGGACGTTTTTGTCGCGGGAAGTTTTTAATCTGGAACAGTAGGTTGCATTTTTGTCGCTCTCAGACTGCACCCGTCTTTGCAATCATTAGTATGTTAATGTGATTAGGTAGAGCAGCATTACTCTGTACTTCGATTCTACTATTGTAATTCAATATCAATACAGCTTCGTCCCATTTATAATTCAGTCTGTTACTTACCAAACAATAGTTATGTTTTGAGTTTTTGAATTTTGATCAACCCGATAAAGCACAATTCAGAACGCGTTTAACGTCAAAACTTAGTACTTTTGAAGAATATAATTTGGTAGTTAATGTTGCATTTAAATAGAATCAGGATACTAATAAACATCATTTTCTTGCGCCTGAGTTGTTCTACTAGTGCAACTAAAGTATACATCAATTAATAAATTGAATTATATAATATAGCTAACTTGATATTCATGTCGTACAAATCGAAGGCAAAAAGTTTAATTTCTCACATCGTACACCGTATAATTTAACGTTACAATAGTGTAATTGCTAAGTTTTTTAATTTTTGAATTCCCCCTACCACTTCAATTAGAGACATTAGCATACAATAGCTGTAATGATTTAAACTGTAACGAAAAACACAATTCTTTGTAAATTTTGCAGCCAACAATGGGGAATCCGGGGCAATTTTTCTTGGAATGTTCATCATCATCACCATAGAACACAGAAATATGTAATACGTTCCTTTAACAACGCGACTATTACCCGATTTCTAGGATTTTTGAGGAGTTTGTTCACTTGAGATTTTGATTGGCTGGCGGCAGCAACGCTGTTGAATAGATAAACTCGTGTCAAAAAAATCTAAAAATAACGGGTATTTCTGAGGTTTATTGTATCACTCATTTTATAAAATTAAAAATTACGCAAACAAAGGGGCAGAGGGCACTACAAGCACATACAGTAAATAATTTGACAGTTGCACACGTCATAATATATCAGATAGTGACAGTAACGTAGTCAAACGTCGAACAAAACAAAAACGGCACGCACCGGCGACGCGCAGTGTCCATTAATTGTGGTGTTTTTGAGGAAAACTTTCAGAAGCTATTTCTCAACATTTTTGTGAAAGAAAAAAATTCGTGTATTTTTTAACAAGGATCAATGCATCTAAATTTGGCCGGAAGGTTTAATTGCAACCTGTATATTTAATGAATTCTAGTTTAATCTAGTAAATTCTAAAATATCTATGTTATACTGTGTTGATTGCATTTGAAATACTTTGTTAACGATAATTGTTAATGTATTTTATACATTATTGTAGTCAAGGAAGTGCAATTACATAAAATACATATATAAAATACTCAAGATGGTCATAGCAGAGATTAATTACATGGAATACTACTAAGTAATAACACAATATAAATTATATACAGTATGATCATCTTGTAATCGTCACTCTAAGTGGGCGTACGCATATCATTAGGTAGCTTACCGCCGTACTCAGAGACATTTAATTATGATTAACCTTCAATTATTTAATGAAGAGTTTGACAGATAATGTATGGGGCTTAAGTCAAAATTTTGAATTAATTCATTTAATCAATTAATGTTCCACTCTGAGTCTGGCAGTTAGAAATATTGCTAAATAGTCATGGGCTCCGCGTACAAGCTAATTAACCTAGACCGGTTCTTATCGCCGGGTTAGTTCCCAATTCGGTGGTAAGCCTTTGTTCTCTTTTTTTTGAGAAACTGCTAATTTCTAACTAACTTATTAAAAAATGTAATTAAACATTTTTATTTCCGTTTTTCTTTAGAAAGCAAACAAAATAATCAGGCAGCATGACGTAGCACGTGCGAAAGATTGTATCTATTTTGAGTGCATTTCAAGGACACGGGTGTACTACTGTATAATATGTATACTGTGGCAATTCTTATGACCTGGTTACATTGTATGGTGCTATGAGTGCTATGTTAATTAGCATTGATTTATATAATTAACTGAACTATTTTTTAATAGCACGAAAACATAATAAACTAATAAACTGCCTCTTTTTATTAAGTGTATTCGTAATAGGTTCCATTAGCTTCTTCTATTGTATTTTATTTAACTATTCCGTTATATGTATTTTCATAATAACATTATTTATTACTATTTGCTTCAAAAATATATTCAGCCGAACGTAGAATGTCCTCCTTTGGAAATCGACTAGAATACTGTTTAAGTATAATTATGTTAAAAGACACTAATAGTCCGGGACGTTCCCTAGAACATTTTTTTCATATTTTGTGAGTAGCTTCTTTTGATAAGGACAAATTTCTTCGGGAATTTTTCGAAAGTGGTAGCTAACAGAGATCGAAAGGATTATTTATTACTAGACATTCCGCGCGGCTTCACCCGCGTGAATTAGATATTTCACAGACAAATTAGTCCACAAAAAATAACCTATGATTCTTCACGTGGTCAACTTCATATCAGTTATCTGTGCCAAATAACAGAAAAATTGCTCCAGTAGTTCGTGACATAAGCCCTTTCAAATAATTTCCCCCGTTTTTTCCACATTTTCCTCTATTTCTTCGCTCCTATTAATCTTAGCATCATAAAATATATCCTATAGACTTCCTCGATAAATGGGCTATTTATCGAGGAAGTTGAAAGGCTGAAAGATTTTTTCAAATCAGACCAGTAGTTTATCTGTTTGTCTGTCTGTCGTATAACGTCATTTGATAGAATTCGGATTGCAGTTGTATTGGGGTACATACAGGCTTCACCACGCAGCCGCGGGTATTATCTCGGCACCTATCGTATAAAAACATCATTTTAAACAAAACTGGGTACTTAGTCAACTTGAATTCGATGTTTTCCTTAGCAAAGTTAGAAATCTAAATGAATGGGATTTCATATACGGCATCGCATGTGCCATGTGACTTAGGGTCAATTCAGACCGCAACGCGACTCGTAGATGCGTTTCTAAATTTGTTTGGTTTTGACATTCTTGCATGACGTCTCACGCAATCGAAGTCTGACAAAATATCCATATTAATTTAGAAATGCATCTACGCGTCGCGTTGCAGTCTGAATTGACCCTATTAGCGACGCGTAAGGGTCAGTTCACAATGAACCCAGACGTCTCGCGACGTTGCAATGTGAACTGAACCTAAGTCCCATACATTTTTCTAACTTTGCCCTCAAAATTATCGATTGCAGTTTCCCTACGTGTCCATGTTCTGCAATCGCTTTTGCGTATTGCTGCTCTAACTGCAGTTCGTCACGCGATGTGGTGTATGTGTGTACATTCCCTGTCAATAAACATGATATATTAATATGATGCTCCGATATCATGTTTTATGTGTTCAGAATATACTATTGTCTATCTGCTAAGCTTTGCCCATGGGTTTGCTTGCATTCGCAGGGTACACTCTACTATTTTAGTATTATACTTATTAGCTACCCAATACCCATTAGATACATTCAAATAAAATTCGTTTAGTAGTTCCTACGCGATTAACAAACATCCATCCATCTTAAAACTCATTCACATTTGAAGACGTACGGGGATGAAATGAATAACTAACAGTTTAATATATATAATGGGGCTTTTTAGGCGATAGTGCATATTTTGGCATTTTTTTCGTTGATTGCCAAACTAGCTATCATAATACACACCGAGGACACGAAACAGAGGTATGATAGATCAAAATCCTTCAAATATGTAGCCCACCCTTGTTTACGCAATACACCCGAAGTACAATATCTTTCTAGAAACAAAATGTTTCTTTGTAGTTGGCCGCATTTGAAAAAAAATTGAATAAAGTCGGTAATTAACTTCCAAGGGCACTAAGATTGTAAGTAAGGAAAGAAGAAAAAGTCCTGGAATGAAAATTAGTGCATTTATTATATACACCGGAAAACTCTTCCAAAAATAATACATTTTTATAATAAGTGACTTTTGATTGTGCATATTTTGTGCATATTTCGGCCATTTTCTCGTGCATATAATCCGATGTCTATAAATAACTAACATTACACATACATTGTAAGTAATAATATTCAATTAATTATTCCTTATAAGTTATGAAAAATTATTCTTATGCCGTGGCCGCACATGCGTCTATCATACGAAGCTTAGTGCTATGAGACGATACCATTGGACGATACACGCAGATTGCGCAATGGTATCGTTTTAAGCATAAAGCACTACACATGTGCGGCCGCGGCATTATTATATTATACTTCTCACTTTTTGCCACTGTCTACTTTGCAACGTCATAACGTTGCAAAGTAGACACCAACAAAAAGTAAAAGTACATAAATACAATACATTTATAGACCGAAACATATTAACAGTAGTAGTATTGACACTACAATGTACCGTTAGGGAAATAGATTCAAAGCCAGTTGACGCACCTATCTTATTTGGTCAGATTATGTAAAATCAATGTCCAATCAATTCCTCCGATAGGTGCTATGAGACATGAGTATCAGAACTGAAGACAATTGTTCTATTTTCAATGTTTAAGATGGCCATAGCGGGCCCCTAGACCTACAATATTTATTGAACAACATTGACAATAAGATTGAAAGGCGGGCGCGTTCAATACCAACCCTAGACAGTGAATAATATTTCACAATTGATATTGCGCAATAAAATTAATTGTCTAGGGGCCCGTTTAAGCGCATCACAGACGGTGAAGATGCCCAAATATAAAATATTATAGTATCTTAAACTATCACACACGGCTAAGATACGATATTATTAAAAATCTGTTCATTTCCTTACGAGTCTGCGTTGGTGCCATACGTATTCCTTGTTAGAGTTCTACATACAGGGTGATGGACTATGAGTGATACTGCCTTACTTTCAGCTCCTCAGACAATATTCTGATATAGAATGTGAAATGCAGATTGCAGTAGTACATTCCAAAAGGAGAAACATTTGGATAGAGCCTCAGATAAAAAAGAGAAAAACCTGCGGCGAATTTAACCTTTATCAAGATCTGTCAACGAAGAAGTTTCAGGAGTATTTTAGAAATTCAAGAGAAACATTCATTTCGATTCATGAGCTTTTTAAGCTAGCCATAAGTCAATTTTATTTAAAACGAGCTTTTGCCCGCGGCTTCGCTCGCGTTAAGAAGTATTATTATATACAAACTTTCATCCCCTATTTTAACCCTTTGGGGTTGAAATTTATCAAAATCCTTTCTTAGCGGATGCTTTCGTCATAACATCTACCTGCATGCCAAATTTTAGCCCGATCCGTTCAGTGGTTTGGGCTGTGCGTTGATAGATCACTATAATGTCAATCAGTCAGTCAGTCACCTTTGAGTTTTATATATGTCGCAGCCGACTGGTTTAAATAGCCGTTTTGACTGAACAAAGCCATTCAATCACACGTCTAGCTTTTAGATTGAATATATTATTCACTCAAAACGTTCAACACTACAGCTGATTCAAAAGCCGCCGTCTAATTGAAGTAGATCAGCGCGCACCGCTGCGGCGCTAGGTGCGTTTTATTTACAATATGGCGTCGACTAGCAGGTGTTTGTTGGTGTTTGTGGTTGTTTTTCGGAAAGACAGTAGTTAATAAAAGTTACAAGTGTTATTAAAGAGACAAAAATTATGGAGGCACATACGAGTGAATCTAAATTTCAACAAAATTCGAGGAGAAATTACGGGATAGTGAAATAAATACATCACCAAGGTATTTATTGCAATTCCATAAATAATAAATCAGCTATAATTATTGTATGTGCTAAATATGTTCAAAATTAGTTAGTTCTCAGCCCCCGAAAGGGGGGCCCAGGGGGCGCAGCCCCCCGCCAAAACAAAAACAAACACAATCCAGAAAGTCCAAAAGTAGGTTGTAGGTTAGAACTAGTGGTCACCCTAGTTAATTTGCCATTAAACCAGTTGGCTAAACGTCGTCTAGTCTAGTCGTCGTCTAGTAGTGAACGTTGTAGTCAACAAGTCGACTAAACGACATAAAGCCGTGTGATTGAATGACGTTGTTCAGTCAAAGGGCTAGCTGTTTGATTGAACGGCTATTTAAACCAGTCGGCTGCGACATATATATGTCGTCATTATATATATATATATATATATATATATATATATATATATATATATATATATATATATATAGACTATCCGAAATGTTCCTTTTTCCCTCAAATGAGATTATGTAACTTTCGAATATACACTATACTGTCTATACAGCACTGGCAACACTGCATCCACTAGTGCGTCCTATCATCAATCACCGATGAGCCCGCTGCCCGACACAAAAACACCCTCTATTTATAAAGATGAATATATATTTCGCATCTTCTTCTATCATATCAGCAATCGATAACATATTGAGATACGAAATATATATTTCCATATCGCTCGGTATCTTAAGATACGAAATATAAATTAACTTCGCCGTGTGTGATGGTTCATAGGATTTCTATGGTGAACGATATTCTAAAATATGCTCTAAGATAATATAATATATTTATATTATCTTCACCGTCTGTGATGCGCTTTAAGCTGCTGCCACGTGAACGTTGCTACGGAAGCGCGCAATTTCTGCGCTATCATATTTGATTGACGTAATTGCGAGGAGATTTTTTCAAGAAACTTTAAGTATTGTTAGCTCGTACCTCAGAGTAAGAAAAGCATAGAGAACACACACTACGAGTATCATTTCCCCCGATACAATCAATTTAGAGCTAAATTTTTCAACGTTGGAATTGTGACTACTGACTTAATTATACAAGTTTATAGTTCAAAAGACTCCGAAATTGGGACAACATTAGAAAAAAAGGGAAGGAGCAAAGTCTGTTATAATAAACCTAAAGTTTTATATAGTTTGGGCAAGTTTTGTTAACATATTATCAGTAAAAGGGGTTATAAAAAAGTTAATAAGCAGTGCACCACATAAAATTAACCACTTGAAGTTTCCTGTACTTGTGACCGGTAACTTTTTGTGTGCACTGCTAAATGCTAAATTATTTTGATTTTTATCGATTGCTAATTCTTCCTTCGCACGAACGTCACAAAAAGCCTCTTCCAACACATTTAGCAGATGTTGTCATTATTGTGTCATAATGCAATCATTATTAATTAAGCCTCCATCACGTCACGAGTTTTTGAGTTTTGAAATTACCGGAATACTAAGGTTGCACTTTTAGTGATTTGCACGCTATTAAAGTGAAATTTGATGTTTAAGGTGACGCCGCGTTAAAGTAAAAAATCGTTTTGGATATTATGTTTTAGATCGCTTATTTTTCTAATTTTTTTTTCTAAGACAAGAAATAAAACAGCAAGAAATGGAAAGGGCGTAAGCGACAAAATGGTTTTTGTCGTAATTTAAAAACCATAAATATATTTCATATAAGCTATGGGAAAATTATAGTGTATGTTTAAACTAGTCTATGTACACATTTTGGAAGCTTAAATCACTCTCCTCTGTTGGCAAAATTAGAATCCCTGTTTTTATAGAGGTCTTTTTGATTTTTAACATTATTCTGTGTTATAAAGACATGATGAATACTGACAATGAACTTTAATTTCTTAGCTTAATTAGTCATTGTTGAGAAAAATCGATATCGCTGCAGCCAAATTATCAAGGCGTCACCTTAATTCATTGTTTTCGATAGTAAAAGAGCCTGCTTTATATTTTACTAGATGATGCCCGCAACTCTATTGCGCTATGTTCATCTCTCGGGAACCGTACATTGTTCCGGTATTAAAAACTCTACACTAAATTTCAGCATAATCTGTTCAAAGCAACTTTCGTATTTATAATATTAGTATGAATAATCGCTGTAAATATTGTTCCCAATAAAAATATTGACATAGCGAATGTCTTTACCAGCACCCGTAGCATGGCTAGAGTAGAAATACGAAAGCATAGACAAACAGCGGAGATAAACTGAAGGTGCCGTTCCGATCTTTACCATGGGCCGCGGCTAGCCGTGATCGACAAAAATTCAATTAAAATGCCACTTTATGACATAGACAATAGTCTACGTCATTAAGGGTTTTATTTGAATTTTTAGTGTCATAAAGTGGCTTTATATTTGATTCTTTGTCGATCGCAGCTAGCCGCGGTAAAGATTGGAACGGCACCTTCAGTTTATCTCCGCTGTTTGTCCATACTTTCGTATTTCTACTGTAGCCATGCTACGGTTGCAGGTATGCTTTTCCTGGAAAAGTATTGTGAAAGTATTTGGAGCAATTAGACGTTTATGGCAAATCGTATGTCACAGAGGAACAATTTTTGCGATAAAATCTTACGCCCTTTTCCGGGACTAAAAGTCCATACTTACCAAATTTTATCCAAATCGCTACAGCGTGAAAAGTTGACAGTCACTATATTCTTGCAAATAATATGGAATATGGATTATAATAATGGCAATAAACAGGTAAATAACAATTAATTAAATAAGTATTGAAAATTGCTAATAATGACATTAGGATTTCAACAATAACAGGTAAATTTTGTTGGAATGTTAAACCACATGTACTATGGATATTATGTTGCTAATTTTACATATTATTATATTATGCAATTATCAAATATATATAAGGTAAATATAAATATTGTATAGTTAGTTGCTAGCTGTTATATTTAATAACCAAATATAGACAAGTTTGTTACACCACTAAACATATTATAGGAAAAACCGTAGTATAAAGATTTGTTAAATACCACGACTGAAATATTGAATTACACAAGGTAATCTTTTATATTTAAATTCAGGTTGAAATTTTACATCGGAATTCGGATATTGGATGATGAGGGATGTGGCAAGTACCATTTTGATAAAGTGTTTAATTTTATCGAAACGTCTTAGGATCAGTCACCATGGCGTTTCGATGAGATACATTTTTGACTTGCCGTGGCGTTTCGATGAGATACATTTTTGACTTGCCGTGGCGTTTCGATGAGATACATTTTTGACTTGCCACCCGTAGACCGTAATATAACGCTGCCTGTTCCAATTTTGTCCTATAAAAAAACATCGCTACGCCTCATCACATTGCAATGTGTATTGACCCTAATCATATAAACAAAACAAAACTATCGATCAACTTGAGATCAGCTTATCGGTGTAATAAGGCTTAAGACCAAACTTACCACAACACCTCCCTAACTGACAGCTCCTGTCAACAGTAACTCAGCTGAAATTCATAGGAATTTAAACCTTAACATCTTATAATAAAGTTTATAGTAGCATAATCAACAGTAACTTAGTCAACAAGCATAAGAATTTAATCTTTAACACTGTGTAATAAAGTCGGATATTACAATACAACGGTAGTTCTGTGACCACAGTATAACATATTTTACAGTATCTCACAAGTTTATTGCTTTACTATGACTACTGAGATGCCTTTGAAAACATTTTGTTTGCAGTTTTTAAATCTAGAAAGTAATGTAATTTGAACCGAGGCGGGTTTAAAGAACTTTTGATAAAATAAATATATAGGGTGGACTTGGCACTTGGCACTTAATAATAAAATATGAAACAACTGATATTTTGAAGTAGTTGTTCAAGTTGTTCAAATTCAGGAGTGATTATTATCATTTTGCAAAGTCTCAAAACTACATTAGAATTTAAAAATTTATTTTTTTGAATTCGTAACTTTCAAAATTAAAAAAAAAGAATTTGTATTTTTTTAAATCTCAAATGGGCGTAAAGAATCATCGTGTATTCCATTCGATTTTTTCCGCGACTGTACCGCAATTAGTACCTTATCAGCTGACTTGTCAGTGCCAGGTACAGTCGCGGTGTGGCAAAACACAGGCCTGCACTTATCCGACGCATCACTGACGTTAGGCCGAGCGGCTCGAAGGACCACCAAAACGCGGGCTCACTGATATAATATTATATTATATCGATAATATTGCATTATAATATTGTTCTACGTTGTCCTCAAGGTGTTATTGCAGCGTGTTCGTAACGTTAGGAATTTTTACAGACGCTGTCATAACTTTTATGAAATTCATAGTCAACTGCAATTTAGACGATTTTTTCAGAATTCAGAGTTTATGAGGATTTCAGATTAAGATTCAGAGCCGATACTTATTCATAAAATGGGCATTCGTAATCATTTGTTCATTATACTAGGCCAACGTAACATAAGATGCAAATCTGAAGATACCTCTCAAGCTCAGATTCGTTGTTCTATGTTGTATAAAATACAGCTCTCATGCAATTTTCTCAAGATAACGATTCGAATACGTAGCTGCTATCGACTGTTTCTGCTAAGCCTACTAAGCTTAATATCATTAGCCTTTATTATCATGCAAAAAAGAATCAAGTTGCTATCTGTCACAAATATTGACAATCATAATATGAGGCCGGATTTTAAAGCCCTTTAATACCTTATTTGACATGTCACACCTTTTCATGTCAATGTTAAGTTACTTGGCTACTTAGGCAATAGGTGATAATCAACACTTCCGAAGTTTATTTTAGGACTCAATTCGGTCATTGACCTGCCTCTTTTTGTCTCTTTTACTTGGGGGATTATATTATATAAGTATAAAGGAGGAGTCGTATTTCGTGTGTATTTTAAAAAGACAGGTAGATTTAGGCCAAATTTCTACGATTTCTGTGACCGAGTAAAAACTGTACTTTTTTTTAAAAAACAGAAGATTAAATGTCCAGAGACAGCTGCTACATTATGCCAAAGATCAAAATCCGTTCCGTAGTTTTTGCATAAGTTCACAAACAAATATTAGCTAATTTCCGCCTTTATACCTAACGCAACCCCCTATATACTAAATTTCATGAAAATCGTTGGAGCCGATTCCGAGATTCCAATTATATGTATATGTATACAAGAATTGCTCGTTTAAAGATATAAGATGAGATATTAATAACATGATTATGCGGATATTAACTTATATTATCTATATAATAGCATAGTGTACTACATCGAGTACCTACAAACGCAGAAACGTAAGATAAAAATTGTTTGGTAAAGGTTGTACAGTGTACTAATAATAAATCTAATAATGTATTCTGTGGTAAAGCTAAAGTTGCTTTTTTTTACTTTAAAGAAATGGAAAGTTTTTATTTTTTATTAAGTCTTGCTTACACACGTTGGCCCGGGGGCCTCGTAAAATTGATTCGGCATATACGGCGGTAGCTACGCCCCTGTACAAACGACAGCATTAATTATTATTATGTATCATACAATACATTAATACTCGCGATACTGCGGCTAATGAACATGGAAGTACAGACATGACAAGCTGGCACGAATTCTAACTTTCTTTGTTGAAGTAAAAGATGCTTAGGCGTTGTGTATTTTTTGCGATTAGTAAAAATGTTAAACACGTGATCTGGTCAGAAATTCGTATGACAGGTATACATAAACATCGCCGCGTAAAGGAAGTAATATCGTCCTCTTTTTCTGCCGCGCGACGAACACTTAACTTAAGTAAAATATTTACATAATCATCTGTATAAATAAATAAATAAATATTTTCATTATGGTTAGTCCCACAAGAACTGGAGAACGAAATATCCGATTTTGCTAATTTTAGTCTTGAAGTATTCGTAGAAGTCTATAGAAGGTTTATATTTTTATGAAAGTGATACAAAGTTGACCGGGTCATCTTGTATATTTTTTTAATGAAATAAGGGGACAAACGAGCAAACGGGTCACCTGATGGAAAGCAACTTCCGTCGCCCATGGACACTCGCAGCATCAGAAGAGCTGCAAGTGCGTTGCCGGCCTTTTAAGAGGGAATAGGTTAATAGAGGAGGGTAGGGAAGGGAAGGGAAGGGAATAGTTGAGGGTAGGGAAGGGAATAGGGTAGGGGTTAGGGGATTGGGCCTCCGGTAAACTCACTCACTCGGCGAAACACAGCGCAAGCGCTGTTTCACGCCGGTTTTCTGTGAGAACGTGGTATTTATCCGGTCGAGCCGGCCCATTCGTGCCGAAGCATGGCTCTCCCACGTATAAACTATAATATGAATATTGCCTCAAAATCCGGCCCTGTATCACACTGAACGGAGTCGCGGCAACACGCTTATCTCTAATTACTATCTGCTTACTTCCTGCGAAAGCTTCAAACTTAGTTTTGCAGATTGACCGAGATCAGGTGGCTCAGTGGTTAATTGTTTGTGAAAGTAGTAGTGGGTTGGATTCGCTAATGTTATGTAACAATGCGTATATTTTAAGCTAAAGCCTAAAGTACATCCTCCCCAAACAATTTCGGATAGCAATTAAAGCTAGTGACAGCTGCTTTTCATCTGTAATGGTAGGTAGTAGGTACTGCCATCTAACGGCCGTTCCCAATATTTGATCTATCTCTTGTTTTGCCCTACTAGAGATAGGAATAGCTCACAATTGACATAAAATATATGTCTCTAATGTGAGTTATTCCTATCTCTAGTAGGACAAAACCAGAGATAGATCAAATATTGGGAACGGCCGTAAGTGCCACAAGATCCATATCTGTGATAAGCTATACAGGGTGTAACAAAAATAAGTGATAATACTTTAGGGTGTGTACGTGTTCCTTGTAGAGAGTTCACTGTGAAAGTAGCAGCGCTGAAAGACCAATATTTTTTTTACTTTTGTATGGGGAAACTCGTGACGCTCAGGCCCTTGCCCATACAAAAGTGAAAAAAAAATTTCGTCTTTCGTCAGTGAACTCTCTACAAGGAACACGTACACACCCTAAAGTATTATCACTTATTTTTGTTACACCCTGTATAAAACTACTAGATTACGCCCGCAACTCCGTAGCGCCAAAATTGGTTTGTTGCGTGGGAACCGTACATTTTTCCGGGATAAAAATTATCCTATGTCCTTTCACAAGACTCAAAGTATTAGCATACCAAATTTCATCAAAATCATTTCAGCAGTTCGGGCGTGGAGAGGTAACCAAAATCATAAACCTTCCCTGGACTTCCACGATCATTTTAAGACTAAAATTAGCCAAATCGGTCCAACCGTTATCGAGTTATAGCGTTACTGACACGATTGAAAATCCATTTTTATATTATACTAGCTGTCCCGGTGAACTTCGTGTCACTTTAAAACCTTCCCTGGACTTCTACGAATATTTTAAGACTAAATTCAGCCCAATCCGTTCAGCCGTTTTCGAGTTTTAGCGCGACTAACACATTTGGAAATCCATTTTTATATATAAGACTAGCTGTCCCGGTGAACTTCGTGTCACTTTAAAACCTTCCCTGGACTTCTACGAATATTTTGAGGCTACAATTAGCCCAATCCTTTCAGCCGTTTTCGAGTTTAGTTACTAACACAATTGAAAATCCATTTTTATATACAGTGTGTAACAAAAACTAGTGATAATACTTTAGGGTGTGTACATGTTCCTTGTAGAGAGTTCACTGTGAAAGTAGCAGCTCTGAAAGATGAACATTTTTTTTCACTTTTGTATGGGCAAGGGCCCGAGCGTCACGAGTTTCCCCATACAAAAGTGAAAAAAAATTTTGGTCTTTCAGCGCTGCTACTTTCACAGTGAACTCTCTACAAGGAACACGTACACACCCTAAAGTATTATCACTTGTTTTTGTTACACCCTGTATATATAGATAGATTATTTTTTAGTATAAGTAGATTTAAGATCTCTCTATATCTATAGCTATGTGTAACATGTATGACACATGTTGGTAAACTAATAGATATAATCCGATAGTTGTATGCGGAATTAGATAACTCCTAGATATCGACCGGTGCAGCCACTTATAAGATTAATTACAATTATAAGCTCCCGCATAAATCATTCGATTACTTAGAATTAGAAACCTGCTTATTCATCGTACAATTTATAAGCTGCTTGCTAATTAAATTATATTTGTAGGAAATTATGAGTACATTCTAAGAAAACGCGTTTAAGTCTTTTCTACGAGTCATTTACAATGTAGGGCGTAGGCCCCTAAAAATTAAAAGACGCACAGTGCCGCTGTGTACACATTGTAGTTATATGATTTGTCTAATAAATTAGATAAGGATGAACTTAGATAACTAGGAATATTTTATTAATATATATTATAAGGTAAAGGTGCTCCCTCACCGGCACCGGGAGCATTTGAGTGTAATGTAACATTGTAGGTTCGACTTTGAGCATTACATTACAATACTACCTCCCTGACTGACGAGCATTCGCGTGTAATGTAACATCATAGATGCGACTTTGAGCATTACATAGCAAGTTGACTTCATTATGGCACGTAGCATTTATGTTACAAGTTGTATCAAGATATTACACATTGTATCATTACAAGGTAATGCTCGATTCTCCTCCCTCACTGATGTAATGCTCGACTCTGTAACGTTACATTAGCATTACACGCGAATGCTCTCGGCTCAACTTTACACAGTATTTATATATTTATTAGTAAGGGGAAGCTTTATATTTTTTGTTCTAAAACTCTTAAAAGAGTAATCAGCAGATTAAAATTAAAGATTTTATAATAGGGAATATTACGCAAAGTTCGGAGCAAAGGGCGATACTAGCACATACAGTGCTCCCAAAGTGATAATGTGCATAGAAATTTTCGTAATTTTCCGGCAAAGGTCGTATTTCCCGAGCGTCGGAAGACGTCGCTGCAAGCGCTGTTCTAAACTTAACTTTAAGAAAAACAGCGCTTTGCAGCGACGTAGAAGCGCCTGACGTTGCTTGGACGTTACCATGGTAACGCCGCGATGGCTTCCCGATGAGTTATAGCACTTATTGACGGACCGGCTATATATTTATTTATATTTCCTTTGAACAAGGTGCAAAATGCAAGTTTCTTAGATTCGGGTGTTTCCGTGATTACGACAATTAGCGAAGTTTCCATGCGCATTATTAATTTGGAAATACTGTACAATAAAGCACACGTCACAATATCAGAATATTGACAGAAACGTCGAAAAAACTTTTCATTTCCATTGCATTATAATTTTCTATTATTTAGTCGTTTTTAGGGTTCCGTACCCAAAGGGTAAAAACGGGACCCTATTACTGAAACTACGATGTCTGTCCGTCTGCCTATCTGTCTCCAGGCTGTATCTCAAGAACCGCTATAGCTGGCCTTATAAAATTTTCATAGATTGTGTATTTCTGTTGCCGCTATAACAAAAAATACTAAAAACAAAAAAATATATTTTTAAGGGCTCCCATACAACAAACTTTATTTTTTGGCAACGGCAACAGGTAGGCATTTAAAATGTTCACAAAATCCTTAATTATATTTGTACTTTATTAGTTAAGAAATAATTAAATCAAAATATTTTATTATATTTATATTTAAGGCCCCCCTTAAATATAAATATAATAAAAAGTTCCGATACAAAAAAATACATTTTCTTGTCTAGTTTCGCTTTATATCGGTGCGGTACCCTTCGTGTGCGAGTCCGACTCGCACTTGGCCGATTTTATTATATTTAAAACAACTTAATTATTCTGAAGCCCACGTAGCCGATGTATAGGCCTAAATTAGTAGAGCATTGTAAAGGTGATGTCCGCATGATAGCAATCATTATGGTAATAGTGTAAACACGACTTAATTTAATAGCGACCTAATGAGAGTGTTATAGAGTCGATATTCCCGTGGCGGGCCGCGCGAGGCTAACAAGTGCCCGTATCGATTCCGGTCGACCCCAGACAGGCTAATTACGAACTTAATGCGTCAATGAGCCGCTGCATAACGTTTGCAAACATTGTCGGTTACCATGGTTTTTGAGAAAATAGGACTTCGTTGATCCAAAAAAATTTTGGCTAATTGCTGTACTCTTTTGTGGGATGAGGTAAAAACGTATTTTTAGCGTTTCGCACTTTACTTGGTATGGGTAAAACAATAAAATTTGTAACACGTGACTGCGCTGAAAATTGGTAAGGAGGGAGAGAAAACTGCCAGTAATAGAGTATAACTCCTAAAATTAAATGACTGAAATTATAAAAATAAAACGTATTCAATCCAGAAATTTTATAAATATAAGTGTATACTGCAGAATCTAAGGAATGTTGAAGGCTCTACCTTTTTCTTTTTTCTTCTGCGTCGTTTTATAAAAATTAAGGTTTCATAAAATATAATATTTTAGTTAGTTCCTAATTTTTAAAAACTTGGACCATCTTCTGTAGTCCACTGTTTTCGTCACCCCATGGGAACCCTACACACAAAGCTGCAAGCTTACATAATTACATGTTCCAAGGTGCGCTGGACGATCTCCGCCGCCCGCATGGGGCCGTATGCCGCATGGGCCGCTAGTATACGGTTGCGAAAGTACGCGATTGTCAGCGTGTAGGGTGACCATTTTATTTATTAATCGAATTTTGCTAAAAAATTAAAAAATGAAAGCATTTAATAACATCAATATATTATGCGATTCTCAACTTCTCATATTGTAAGGGAGCGAAAAGCCACTTTAAATACAGACCTCTACTAAATTACAGTGCTCTCAAAGTGCATACGCATAGGAATTTTTCTAAATTTCCGGCAACGGTCGTATTTCCCGAGCGTCGGAAGACGTCGCTGCAAGCGCTTTTCTAAACTTAACTTTAAGAAAAACAGCGCTTTGCAGCCACGTAGAGGTTGACGTTGGTTGGACGTTACCATGGTAACGCCGCGATAGCTTCCCAGTGAGTTATAGCACTTATTGACGGACCAGCGACAGCGGACAGCTACCGGCTATAATGCCTATAATATGATATTTACTTCTATTTCCTTTGAACAAGGTGCAAAATGAAGGGCTTGCGTTTCATAGATTCGGGTGCTTTCGTGATTACGACTATTAGCGAAGATTTCCATGCGCATTATTAATTTAGGAGTACTGTATTCGTCAAATAAAAAAAATGTTGTACGTGTAACGAACTACAATATCATACTATGTAGAGCTTACTTACTCTAAAATAAACACAAAACATGTAATCTAGTGGTGTTTAAAACTCCATGAAATTTGTATTTTTCTCGACAAACCAGAACAATCATTAATTACATTAATTAATAGAGAGATAAAACTACAATTGTACAGAAAATGATAACTTAATTAGCGGTGGGCAGCCACGCGCGGGATTCTACGTCCCAAATCAAGTACAATTAGACGGACAGCTATCATTAATTATAACTTTATTGCATCTTTAAACTCATATAGAACAGAAATATAGTAACCGCCATAGTTCATACTAGGCCGTCCAAATCTTCACATGTACTGAATATATAGGCCTAATAAAAAAAAAGTTAAAGGTACTAAGTGATTGTATGAGTGGTAAATGATAATTATTGTGCTTCTATTGCTTCACAACACTAAATACTACATTGTTACAATAATAACTGCTACTACTACTATGCACTGCCTAATGATGCCATATTTTTTTTTTTTGTAGTTTGTTGTTTGTTTTATTTTTTCTTTTGGGTTATTGTTTGCTTTTTTTTTTGCTTTAGTGTGTGCAGTGTATTGTATTTATGTTTGAATAAAATTTTTATTATTATAATAATCTAGTAAGCCTAATTATAAACTATTAATTTACAATTCTGCTGCTACCTTTGACGTGGGAGAGCCATGCTTCGGCACGAATGGGCCGGCTCGACTGGAGAAATACCACGGGCTCACAGAAAACCGAGTGAGTGAATTTACCGGAGGCCCAATCCCCTACCCTATTCCCTTCCCTACCCTCCCCTATTCCCTTCCCTTCCCTAACCTCCCTACCCTATTACCCTATTCCCTCTTAAAAGACCGACAACGCACCTGCAGCTCTCTGATGCTGCGAGTGTCCATGGGCGACTGAAGTTGCTTTCCATCAGGTGACCCGTTAGCTCGTTTGCCCCCCTTATTATATAAATAATAATAATAATACTGTGTGGTAAAATATTATGTCTCTTGTATAGGGGAGAGGGGGGCTAGTTCTAACAGATTTTGAATATTGTCATTTATCTTCTTAATTTGAAAAGTTTATGTTATTATTTTTATACCAGAGTAACGGAAATTTATATGACTTGCATATACTAAGCTAAAAATTCATCTAAATTACTTAGATTCAAAGGGAGACGCAATTTTTTTTTAAAAGTCAGCGGTTAAAACTTGCCCCGTTTCGGGGGCAAATATTAACAGTGATGGGATAAGTATTAACTCTAGTAAACTTGTTAGAATTTCATGTAACCATGGAAGTAAAAGAACAACATAATAATAAAATGGTTATTTATTTATTTTTTGACATACAAATGTTAAAAAACAATAAGATCTTCTGTCAAATAACATAAATTTCCTTTTATGTCATCCAACCTGAGCTGTTTCCAGCCCCTATGGATTCCACTTTCAACAAAAATTTAATGTGATCCTCGGATTCGGACATCGGTGGATTTGGTGTTGCCGGAGTGCCGCCAGAGTTATAGACGTACCTCTTTCGGCAGATGTGGCAGCTCCAACTTGCTTGTAATACCAAATATTAACGGTTAATACTTACCCCGTTCCTTTTATTAAAACTAGCCCCCGAGGAACTTTTTGGATATAACTAATTATTTAAAAAAAACTATAGTTATATTTAATAAAATAACACAGAATTGTAATTAACAACTAAATAACCATTAATTATATAAAAATCTGCAATCGCAAAACCAAATAATTAAAGCATGAATCAAAAAATTCGAAACCTAACAATGTTTGTTTACCTGTATTTTTGCACCGACATACCATAACTTCAGAACGTGGCGACCGGCGGGCAACATACTTGTCGCAAATCGTTCGCCGACATCGCCCGAACTTATAACATTTAACGTCTTACCGTATTGTCATTTAATTTAGTAGTTATAGACTTGTTAATACTTACCCCTGTTAAATCTAGCCCCCCTCTCCCGGATCACTGTGAAAGCAGTGCCAAAGCAGTACCTATATTATGTTTTTGACTTTGATCATTGATGTTTGCTTGCATTATGTAACTTATTTGAAAAATATGTTTCTATAATCCCAAAAAGAAAGAAAAATATGTGCACTTTATTTTGGTAACCAAACCTACGCTGTGCTAATTTCAAACATTTTTACATATTTTATATCTATGGGTGTATGTCAATTCAACATACCTAGTAGTTTGTAAACTTTTTTCGATTTTGTAATAGATACTAAATTATTTTAAATCCCGTTCTGGGATTTCAGTTTTTGATTATAGTATATAATATGTAATACATGTTACGTATTTGTATATTTACTTTTGTAATTTGTTTGTTTCAGGTAAGCACAACAATCAATGCAGGCCTGCGACACCATTCACTATCCTGCATAAGCCGGCGTTCTGCAATGCAGGTAAGTGAATGGGCCACTTTACAGCGCTAACCTCAACGTCAAGACTCAAGCGTCAGCATGTCATTCATCCACGCGACAATATTCATTGTTGCATGACATGTCAATCGCGAAACGATCATGCGTGCATGTACAGCACGTAGTTTGCATGTCATTCGCATCAATCAATGCAAAAAACGATAATGCGTGCATGACAGAACGTAACGCATGTCATGCTGCATTACCGTCTAGGGTCCCCTTTATTCACACGTTGGGCCAGGCCACTGCGTTGCGGCATCGTAAAAATCTACGACGACGCAGAACGCGTCATGGCCGATGCGTAATGTATTGTTATAACATAATATTCTGTACATTGATATCGTATTCGATAACATTTTTGCGTTGCGACAACGCATCGCATTTCTGTGTGATGTTTTTGCGACACGACGTCGCGCCGCAACGCAATGTTGTGGCTCGGCCAAATAATCAAAAATATATTAAATTTTAAATGTTTTATTCCAATTATGAAATTTAGTGTCTCGTCTCGTATTTTTATTATTCATGTTTTTCGCTACTTTCCTCCGTGAAAAATGTTGATCTTTTTAAAAAGTAGAAGTAGAACTAACTGCTATTTAGAGTAAAAGAGTTGTAAATATTAAGTATAACATACATAATATGACAGAGATCGTTAATTTGATTATATCATACATAATTCATCCTATGAGAACGCGCTATGTGGTGAACGGAATATGTTAATGACCGTTATTAATATCTGCCATGCCTTGTTATACTTCTATGATCGTATTATTAATTTAATTAAAGTGCGAGGATATAACATTGTCATTATTTATTCCGAAGCTTAGTAGAATGAATACAATCTCGATATTTAAACCTACTTTATAATTACTGAAGTATTAATATATTTTGTACTTGAAAAAAAAATGTTCCATTCTGAACTCCCACGGTGCGGCGCCTTAACTCTTTTGAAAATTTAAATTAAAATATGTTCAAATGAAAAATTGTTGTTCTAGAAAAGTTATTTAAATTCAGGGGTGTATATTTTATTCAAAGTGTCAAAACTGATTAAATAAGCAATCGCGTCATATTTCTTTGTTTTTACAAGCGACGTCGCTGTCCTTATGTCTATTGTGTCGCTGTACTGCCTACATAATATTTTCCTCTCCGTAGTCAGCCGTCTTATGTCGTGAAAGTACAAAGTGTCATAAGTCCAATTATGACATGGGCAAATAAACAACATAGTAATTCCCGCAATTACGATGTCAGAGCCAACACATCGAGTTCACAATTTATTAGGTGTAATTGCAGGAAAAAGTGCGAGGGTTCCCCTTGCCTTATCAACACCATCTCCGTGTGTTCGGCGAATTCAATAATTTTGTAATTAAAAATGTCGCTAATTGTGGGGTTGATCGATAAAATTGTAGTGAAAATGTCAGAAATATTTAACGGGCACTGGGCAGCATTTTTGGTTTAGAAGCATGTTGCTTGAGAAAGCGGCGTTGAGCCTTAGATTAAAGCTAAAAATAGTGTGTTACTATTTTTATTTGTCATGTGTACTCCCGACTTTATATAGTCGTATACTTCGTTTAAATTTATTTTGATCTAAACAAGACAATCCTGGCTGGGTCGCCATACAATGTTGCAGGCTTGGGAGACTAGTTAAAAGATGTTTTAGTCGCGACTGATCATAGAGATCTCTCTCAACATAATAACTTATCCTACCTTTTATAGGGGGGAGGTGTGACATACACTACACTGCCACGAGCATGCAAAACATGAGGACCGCATCCTATGAATAGGGTTAAAGTCAGGAAAACGTGCAGGTTGTGATTCTTAATGTTACCAGTAGTACTTATACCTCAGTGTGTTACGAGGGGTTTTGTAAAAACCATAATCTGTATCCTTTTTTAAGTTTTACCCCATTTAAAGAATACAGACCCCATGCTTTGCATACTTAACTCCACTCAGCACCCGCTCCTTCACTATAAGTGGCTATCTTAGATATATATAAACCTCAAAGGTGACTGACTAACTGATTGACATAGTGATCTATCAACGCACAGCCTAAACCACTGGACGGATCGGGCTGAAATTTGGCATGCAGGTAGATGTTATGACGTAGGCATCCGCTAAGAAAGGATTTTGATAAATTCCAACAACAAGGGGTTCAAATAGGGAATGAAAGTTTGTATATAATAATACTTCTTCAAGCGAGCGAAGCCGCGGGCAAAAGTTCGTAATATTATAATACTCGTGCCACTGATCACGTCTTAAGTTCTTAACCACACAGTAAATAAATACAATGGCGAATTTATTTCGTCGATTTGCTATTTTTTATTTGAGTTCAGATTTAAACGAATTAAAACGTTAATTACTCTGGAAACATCACAGCGACGTAAACAAAGTCTCAATAGTAATTTAAATTGACGCACAAAAAACGGAAGATAATGAAATTTGATAAAATATTACACACAGTAATTACTTTTATAATTGCATTCTGTATATAAAAATTAGCCTGTCCCTTAACACACGTGTTCTTTTATGCTATTTTCGCGTTTGGACCCTCTACATAAGGTTGAGAATGCCAAGCGCAAAACGAAAATTTTCTTGGAAATCGTGATAAATCGGATATGAACCTTTAAATATTACGATTTTAATTGCGATAGCGATCTTCAATTAAAGCAGTAAATACCCTTAATGAAGAGAGAAAAAAACTGGATAACCTCAAAGTATACGGAACGGTTCAAAAGAACAATTGTTATTTGTGAATTCGACATCATTTCAGTTGTAATCATTATTTAATTTAAGCAGTTTGTAGATTAACTAATGTCCTCTCCTGGGACTTAAACCTTTTCAGCGTGCTGATGCAGCTGTTAAACACAAAACAGTTTTGCATTTTTTAATTAGTACGCAAGTCATAGAGCTCAGATTAAAAATATTATTATTTCATGTAGAGCAACAGCTGTATAGGAACCTATGAACAAAGAGAATATAATCACTACGTTTTACCTATGAAATTCAATTACTACTAAAAGGACACATAGGATACAGGTCTGATTACACCTACCGAGTAGAGCGGCGAGACAGTGCCCTGAGCCGAGCACATCCATAATAAACATGCCGAGTACTTGGTCGAGAGCACTGTCTAGCCAGTGTACTCAGTAGGTGTAATAAGGCCCTGATAGAAGATGGAATATGCACACGTATGCTTGTAGTGGTGATATGGCCTGCAATCAGTCCGACTGGGTAGGCTTTCCAGTATGTAGAGAAAATATTTTTTAACCATTTAATTATTAAATGTTGACCTATGACACAACGTGATGAGGAAAATTTTATCATATTTATGTCAGCAAAATCACCCAAAATTTCCAATTATTTTCAACCGAACGTCACAAAATGGTTTTTCCCATTGTTAACAATAATTGGCGATTAGGGTTAATCATCTATCGCTCGAAAACCGTACATTTTCAGAGATAAGAAATATCATATTTCCTTTTCCGGAACTCAAAGTGAGTAATCCACAACGGTTCCGCAGTTAAAACGTGAAAAGGTAACTGACAAACAGACTATCGCATTTTTATACCTAAGTAATAACTTAAGATTCAAAGTTTGATATTAATAGAAAATTATTGTTAGCTTTTGGTTCGTTATAAAGCCAGACAAAGGACAACTACATGTTACTGTAACTACACAAATTTTCTTTAAATGACTAGTTGTTTTATTTTATGTGATACAGACAATGGCAATAAGCAAATCATTTCTGCAAATTAAATTACAGTTAATTCTGGATAATTGTGTATGTAATTCTGTATGTAATTGTACAAACAACTCGTAATTATGTATGTTGGGTCGCGGTAAACCCCGCACCTACACATATAATTATATGTTATTTCGCTCGTAACATAGTAAAAAAGTTTCATTGTTTTAAATTGAGAACCCATCGTGATGAAATGAATAAAGTAATTGTGTTATTTCTGTTCGATTGTAATAATTAATAATTATGTTAGCGTAGTTTCTATCTGTTACCTCTGTATATTTTAGCTAATGAATCAAAATTAAACGTTTTAAGCCATTCATCACGTTGTGACATGGCTATTGGCTATCATATCACCATGATTGCATTGAATCATGAGCAATCATAGACGAATAATCCATGTTCGTAATCGCCTATATTTGCCCATCATAGGCCACATTTTACATGGCGTACCACTATTTACCAAAATATAATATTATAACCGACCAACTGTCTTTCCCCTTACTACAGCCAAGAAGATGATGTTTCTATGAATTTTAATATAATATAATAGAAATTGCTTATTTGCCATTAAAATAAATTAGCCAAGTTCACAGAAGTGTCTTGCATTACAAATTCTGCGTATCGGTAATGCCGGTAATACGTCTGGGAACTGTTTAAAAAATTGTTGGCGAAATTACGTCGTGACAACTGCCTCCCCTGTAATCTTTCTGAGTCGGGTTGCATTCGATAATTTTGACAGTAGAGTTAGAAAACAAATAGATATGTATGAGACTTGACAAAAGGCATTGAAAGCATTAATAATGTCATTTGGTGATTTGTTATGTCACATCTAAAACTTTATTTCCTTACTTTTACTTTACTAACAAAATTATGAAACACAGATCGACTAAAGGCCAAGAATATTGAAATTTGTTTGCTTCTTAGTTGTTAGGTATCACAGACAGTAATAAGGAAAAGATATTTGTACAGTAAAACATCAAAGTTTTACGACACCGCACGTACCACCAAAGAAATTGATTCATAGGCAGTTGACGGCCCTACGTCATTTGGTTTGACTATGTCAATTCAGTGTAGAGATCTATACCATAAAGTTAATATACCTAGCGGAATAGAGAAACAAAGGCCTAAGCAATAGAGATGTCACTATCAGTAACACTGCGTGGTAAAAAGAGACGTGTGATACATGACAGCAGCACTCTTTTTTTGACCTCCAGTCGGCACGTGCCGCACGTTGACAATTTAATCTCATAGAAATCATGTTCAATCATGCTTGTGTAAGTGTATACGTACACATATTTTTACACACAGATGACCCCAATTTCGGTTTGGTTTGACAGCTCGAGATTGTTGCTCTATTCCGCTAGATATATTAACTTTATGATCTATACATAGTCAGTTGACGGACCTACGTCATTTGGTTTGACTATGTCAATTAAGTGTAGAGATATATTAGCTGGGTTTGACATAAGGGGACCAAATGACGTAAACTGTCCGCCATTGGCCAATGAATCAATTCTTTTGATGGCACATAATAATATATTGAAGATGGTAGAGTATTGAAGTCTTAACTCTATTGAGGTATGTTCTTAAAGCATTTCGTTAGCTACAAGATGTGTATTGTGTATTAAACTATTTTAATTACTTACAAAGAAAAAAACAGCAAATCGGTCACAGGCAAGTATACATTTTTTCAATTATTGCCCATTTTTTTTTTATTGTCTTCGTAAGTTCATATACAACTGTATTGTACTTCTAGGTCATATTATAACTACACATTGTAACAGATGCTAAAAGTTTAAAAAAAAGATTATTATTATTATTAGTATTATTATTATTAATTATTATTAATAGCAACTATCGCTTCTTTTTAGACGTCTACAATAATTATTATTATATTTTAATATGTCACCAGTGGCTTTCTCAGAACTATGTGTCACGAGGAAAGGAAACAAAACAATACTATTGATGTTCTGATAGGTCTGGAAAACTATTACTATGTTAGATTAGCTACGTAATAATAAAGTAGATTAGTGATAGTCGTAGAACATGTGGAGAACTTTGTACCATCGGAAAAATTGATTCATAGGCGGTTGACGGGCCTATGTCATTTAGTCGGATTATTTCATATCAATGTTGGTCTTGATCTGTCGGATGGGTTTGACATAACTTGCCCAATCTTCGTAGTTCCGCCATGTGCATATGAATCAACTTCTCCGATAGTACATTTTACACTGCTCTTCGTGTCGTTCCATAGTTTTTTAGATGTTTGACATCATTAGACTCTACGTTGGGTCATGATTATATAGTTCTTCCAGCATATACATTGCATAATCATTGGCGTACCGAGGGGGGGCAGGTAGGCGCAGGGGGGGGGGCATCTGTCCACCTCTGGATCATGTTGACGTCCCTTCTAAGTATCTTATCTAGTACTTTTATCGAAGATCTAGTACTTTCATAGAACTGACCCCCTCGATGCAAATTGGCCCCCCCCCCCCCCCCCTGGCCTAGAACCTGATCCTGGGTACGCCCATGTGCACAAAATTATTGATGTCGATCATAACCCATGGGTTTTTTTAATGGGATTTGGAAACTACAATAAAATAACCGACGCGATAGCATTGTTTTGACATATCACACCATATCCTTCCTTAAGTGAGTCACACGATATTATTGACTATTAAATTAATTACTCATCAAGGTATACAATAATTAAATATAGCCTACTGAATCACGCACTTGACACACTTGTTACAAATAGATAAATTAAATAAACATTACATCAGTGTTCGTTAAATAAAACTTAAAGAATACTTAATGAAAATGTACATGAAACTAGTAGTGGCTTTTTAGTTTGTTGTTTCTCTTAAGGGTACTTAAACTTAAATCTAAAACGACAGCCAAGGTCAATCAGAGATTAAAGAAGTAAAAACTTTTTAACATTGCCAGTGTATATTTGCCCAGTGATAGATGGATGGTGATATTTTATGTACTTAATAAGTAGAATAGGCGCCGAAGTGTAACATTCTCGATTTTTTTTTTAATTTTGAATTGATTTTTTTAAACGTAAATCTTTAATGGTTTGAACATAACTGACATATTTGTAAGCTTAAGTTATCAACTTTAAATTGGAAATCCTACAGGATAATTTGAATGGAATAATTATACTAGAGATTGAACGATTCCTGAAACCCTGTGAGGATGTTTACTCGATTAATTATAATGAACTAACTGATTTCAGTAAAATCCCCTACTTGATTCATGTAAACATTAATTAACATTAACAATGATCTCATCTCAGAATGACACAATGTTAATTTATTTACGTATTAAGTTAAACAAAAACTTAATAGCGATGTTAATCAATATAAATGATTCACTCGACACAAATGGATCAAAAGGCTAATTCTTGTAATTAAAAAATCTACTCGCGGTATAGTTCCAATTAAATTCTAATTATGTATCGTGTACTTACATAATATTATGAGCATAATATCGCACTTGCCCCATTTGTGTATGAAATATGAATACAGCTTGAGAGTTGAGACTGAAACTAGACAAAAATAAAAACATTCTTCTTAATTCTTAATTTATAAACCGACAGCGGTAAAAAAATTACAGTAACATAATAATTAATTACTTCGGTGAAATAATAAAGGTCCGAATCCTTAAGCTTCACCAAACAATAATACGTGAGTGATCGATATATAAATAATTGAATTTTTTTAAAGTAGCTTGAAAAAAGTACTTACATAAAATTAATAAAAAAATTGCGCAAACGCAACGCATTATTTTTGATCAGAGGTAAAACGCAGAAAACTAATCACGACCATTGGTCACAACTCACAATTCGCGAAAACGATAATCTTATTGGCGTTAATTCATTAGTAATTGTTTACAACCCGCCGAGTAAGCACGTGCTGATTGGACGAATATTATTGTAAGTGCCATATTATTTTATGATTTTGACAATATTTTTTTTATATACAGCATGGTTTTATTTTTAAACGACCCCTTGAAACTTAAAAGGAATTAGTGTCTAAATTGTTTTGGTTGTAGATTTATTGGTATTTTTTATTCAATTATTTTTTTCCATATTTTTTTTATGAAATAAGGGGGCAAACGAACAAACGGGTCACCTGATGGAAAGCAACTTCCGTCGCCCATGGACACTCGCAGCATCAGAAGGGCTGCAGGTGCGCTGCCGACCTTTTAAGACGGAATAGGGTAATAGCTGAGGGTAGGGATGGGAAGGGAAGGGAATAGGGGAGGATAGGGAAGGGAATTGGGCCTCCGGTAAACTCACTCACTCGGCGAAACACAGCGCAAGCGCTGTTTTACGCCGGTTTTCTGTGAGAACGTAGTATTTCTCCGGTCGAGCCGGCCCATTCGTACCGAAGCACGGCTCTTCCACGTAATTTTATTGAGGTTTAATAATGATCATTTTATATTTTAATATTATTGTTACTTGTTCAAAAACTTAAATTAAAAAGAGGTTGACTGGCAGTTGGCACTGTTGACAGACCAACTGCCAGTCAACCGTACAGACAATCAACAGTACAGACAATCAACAGTACAGACAATCACGAATAATATGTGTATTCAGGAACTTATGCTCACATCTCATTCTAAGTACTCACATACGGTTTTGCTCGATAGTTTTACTCCAAATCGAGCAATAACCACCGTGTGGACCGCAAAACTGACAGCTCAAAGGCTCGCTTCGAGCCGGCTCGATGGAATTAAATATGCCAAATAGGTATGTCATGTCATTTCCTTCGATTCGGAGACCGATAGTTTTGATGTATGTGAGTACTTAGCTGCATAACAGCAGCACTCAAAAACATTTAATTATTACTTAACTTTAATCAATGAAGATTTTATACTTCATACATTTTGACAAACATTTCATTAAGTAGGTACATTAAAGTAATGGAATTAAATGTCTCGTATAGATCAGCCGTGTATTTTATTAACGTTTCAGGATAAAATTATGATAATATTCTTAATATGATTGATGTCTTATATAAACTATTAGTTCACAAAACACATACTGTAACAATTTTATATTTATGTATTGCATAATTTATCGATTCATACTAAATGGTAAATACTAATTAGTCACTCAGGGTGGAATGCACCAACTTACTTAAACTATAACTTTAACTACAATGCAAAATGTAGTTAAAGTTATAGTTTAAGTAAGTTGGTGCAAAGTAAAAAAATCTTTGGTTAAAGTCAATAATGGACGCCATATTTAACGATAACCTTGAGCTCAACAAGGCTTTAAATGAACGTGGCGAAAAAAGGAACTATGGCTGTCATCATACAAAAACGCCATTTTTGACAGTTCTCCTTTACCAGCAGCGCCCCCGCCCACGTTCATTTAAAGTCTTGTCGGACCAGCTGTCATCTGTCAAATTCTGTGGTCAAAGTTAAGGTTAAAGTTAAAGTTAGCCTTAACTATAATGACCATTAAGACGCCATATAACTATATGGCGTCTTGATGGCGTCCATTTTGAACTTTAACCAAAGATTTGACATTTTGCATTGTAGTGAAAGTTACAGTTATAGTTAAAGTAAGTTGGTGCAACCCACCCTTAGTCTCCGGTGCGATACACCGCAGGCGTTTTCACGACAGTTTTCTTCAGGGCTCATGCAGTCGGAACGTCTTTGAAAGATGTATTTCATGCGTTTCTCTTATATATATGTTTCTAATTATTTCACAGTAAACGCTATTATTCAAATCCATTGGTGTCAAGAACTCAATTAATAAATGAGCTAATTCGAATTAATTAAATAATTGTAATCGCACTAATCAATACCAACACGCGATCGTCAATCATATCTAATGAAATAAAAATTATCTCAGATAAAATATTCTTAACTCAAGATTTATGATTCACAGTATTCCTCGGGGTTTTAATGAAAGTGATTCTTACGACGTTGACATAAAGGTCCTATCAGAGGCAAATAAGGGTTGTACAGTCCTAAACGCAAGTAAAAACTTAGATGATTAATTTTTCTTTTTACTAGTTGTTGGTGACACCAAGCAAAGGTTTTCTAAAATTTCTCAATAGTTTTTGTATTTATTTGCTACGAAGTTACCAATTTTCATTTGATTTAATGTCGAATGTTCAGCCTATCTTAGCTTGATTGAATTCTAGACTTTGCACATGCGCACCATGAATTAAACAAACACTTTTGAGAACAGTAAAAAGAAATTAAACAAACAAAATGTATTGTTCACTTGCTGCTAATTCTATATCATATAACATTATGACTTGTTTCTCTATAAAATAAGTGCAGAATCGTCATGTTGGTATACATAATAAAAATATACAACCATGTGGCCTTTCAAAGAAACGGCCCGTATTAAAGTACGCCAACGCTAAAGGCGTGTGCATGCAAATGCAAGGCATATTTCACGACTTTCCGAGGCCGATTTTACGTTCCGACTCATTCGGCTGATATGACTAATGACACACGATAAGAGCCGAAATTACGCGGCGGAAATCCAGTTGCGTAACTTTGTCCGAGTAATCAGTATCTCGAACGCCGCCGAATTGACACCGAAAAAAAACACTGCCTCCGAATCGCTGCCGAACTTACGCACGACCGAAGTACTGGACCGAAGTACTAGCTGTAGGTATACGCTATAACGCGACGTCACCATGGTCTGTCATCACTCATCAGTAATTTAAAAAACATTGCAGGCGTAATTATGCCGAACTTCGTTCGCGTAATTTCGGTCTAGTGTGTTTACACACTAAAGTCTTTTTTTTTATGAAATAAGGGGTCAAACGAGCAAATGGGTCACCTGATGGAAAGCAACATCCGCCGCCCATGGACACTCGCAGCATCAGAAGAGCTGCAGGTGCGTTGCCGGCCTTTTAAGAGCGAATAGGGTAATAAGGGAGTGTAGGGAAGGGAAGGGAAGGGAATAGGGTAGGGGTTAGGGGATTGGGCCTCCGGTAAACTCACTCACTCGGCGAAACACAGCGCAAGCGCTGTTCCACGCCGGTTTTCTGTGAGAACGTGGTATTTCTCCGGTCGAGCCAGCCCATTCGTGCCGAAGCATGGCTCTCCCACGTATAACTAAATATTCTAAAGCATATTATGCCTCTTAGCAAATATTTGAAAACAAAAAGGTCTAAGATTAGCGAATTTTCTTAATAAACAAAGAAATAACGGTAAGAATAAGTATTTCCAAAATTTCAGCTTGATAGCTTTTGTATATTTTTTGCTATGCGCCTTCAAAGTTGGATATTCAAGACGATTTATTTTTCAATTCAATTTCTTAATATTATTTGTAAACCATTCGATAACTTATGTAATTTAAAGCAACTTTTGTTATGAAACCACTTTCATAAACGCAGTAATGTATATAGCTACCGAACAAAGTTCTCCCGCGATGCCTATAAGCAACTCTAAGGTGACGTCATAATCGAGTAGCATTTTGTATGGAGCATTTCGTTAAGGTCTATTTTATGAGATGTTTGAATCGTCATATCTTGGTGGATTTTTAAGCTATGAGACTTATTCTTTCACCGACTATTCTATTTTTGAGAGGTCTTTCAATTACCAATAAGAAAAAAAATAGTCATCATCCCTATTGACATCGTACTTAAACTGTCGAGAATAATTTTTTGTTTTTGGACTTTGACTACTTATATAATAGTATTACTATCATTTAAATATATTATATACCGATACTATCACAAAATAAAGTACAATCGATTAATTATTGGAATAGCAAGAATTATCTTATCGGAAGTAAATATTTACACTTTGTTTTCATTAATTCAATTACATTTATAGATTGTGTTACAGAAATGTTACATAAAGTACTTAACAGTTTTTGCATGACAGTCACAGTCTATTAAACTTGTAATTTGTGGTCATTTGACGCAATAATTGTAAATCGAAATCAATGAAAGTTATTAAAAGTATGTTTCAAAGATTTTTGTTTCAAAGAAAGAACCCTTTGTTTTCTAGAATTACCTTTAAAACGAACAAAAACCAAACAGGACATTAAAAAAAAACAGTAATAATATTTTACAGCAGAAACATGCCCACAAGTCCGGAATTTGTTTTTCTGTTGGTGCGACAGTGTGCGTGCGTCTTAACGTACATTCTAGCACATACAGAACCGGGCCAGTCATTCTTATGTCTTATTTTCTGCGGCCATTATGTACAACACCATAATAAGAGCGTAATTAACTTAATGACATTAACTTATTAAATGTCGATTGATTACGAGAACTGGAAACGCGCACGACACGAATCTTTTACGATATTTCTGTAGTGCTTTTAGGGTTGCGTAGTCAACTTATAACTCAACTTATAACAACTTATAACTTATACCCTTATAACTATAAGGGTTCCTGGTTCCGTCCGTCTGTCCATCTTGTCTGTCCGTCCGTGGTTTTACTCAGAGACTATAGGGCCTACAAAGCTGTAATTCGGGATGAATGCAGATATTAACGAAGCCGACAAAATGGTATATAAAATCTTAATTTTTTATGGTATCTCCCGTACATATCAAGCAAGGATAATATTTATTTTTTGCGTTCACCCCACCGTGTGGGGTGTCGTTGGATAAGTTTTTTATATTAAAAATATTATGAGCATTCAAAGATCATTTTCCGGTTTAGGGATCCATTTGTGAAATATGAAGTTTCAAAGCGAAAAAAATCGTTAGTCCAGTGTCTCCCCCTTCTACCAGCTAAACGGTTGCTTCTAGAAATGTGAAAAAATTCACGGGAGTAGGGATATATGCTGAATTTAAACGGAAAATTATCACGGCTAAGAAGACTTCATAAGTTATTGAGTAATGTCGATCAACTAAAAAAAAAATATATAAAGGAACTTTTCGTTCAAATTCCTTTGAACGAAACTGAAACGATGTTGTTAGTAGTGTAAAAAACGTTATGAATATGAATGTACTATCAGAGAAGTTGATATCTAGGCAGATGGAGACCTACGTAGTTTGGTCGCGTTACGTCAAACCCAACCGACAGATCACTTTAACATTGAATTGACATGATCTGACTAAATGAAGTTGGTCTGTCAACTGCCTAGGAATCAATTTCCTCGTTGGTACATTACATTCATTAACCATAAAAAATTATCAAAAACTTGCGGTACCCTGTATTACGCGTGGCCCGACACGCACTTGGCCGGTTTTTGAGATTATCGGCTAGCTGTGTAGTTACTAGTAACTATTTATTAATCTGTAGTAGTAGTATTAATACCCTGAATAATTAAATTAATTTGTGCACCTCACTAACAAAATCGTTAAAATACTCTGAAATTTTAGACTCTATTTTTAGGTGTTAAACTGTACATAATATGCAGTCCTAAGGAAACATAGAATTTGTCATATATTTCGGAGCACCATATTGGATAATAACTAACACTATTATTCCATGATGGTACATGGAATAATTGATTCCTAGGCAGTTGGCAGACTAACTTCATTTGGTCAGATCATGTCAATACAATGTTAATAGTGATCGGTCGAATGGGTTTGACATAACGCGACCAAACAACGTAGGTCCCCCATCTGCCTAGGAATCAACTTCTCTGATAGTACATACTCATAATATTATTTACATTGTATTTAATATTAAAATCTATTAAAAAGTTAAAGGTCGGTGCATAATTACAATACGCGGCGGCCGGCGCAGCGATGCAAAGTTGCAGGTGTGCAACTTAGTTCTGAGTTGTCGTATAATGCACATTTTTGAGATTCCTCCCTGTATGGTCGTGTTACATTGTTCTTTGATAGAAATGAGCGCTTAGCCAAGTGGCCACTGCTCGGGACGAAAACTCATGTAATATGAGATTTTAATGTATCGCTAAATGACAGGTTAAGGACATGAAGTTAGAGCTCATGATTTTTTTTAATCTCTCAACAATCATGAGCTCTATTTTAATGTATCAAAGGTCAAAAATTTCAGGTCAAAAAACTTGAATTTACGTAAAGGACAGTTCACATTGCATGACGAGGAGATGCGTTGAGATTTTTTAACAATTAGGGTCTAGTTTTGAATGGCTAATTTATCATACAGCAGGGCAATGCAATCGTCACTTTGCAATGTGAAATGACCCCAAGACTACCCCTGAAAATGAAAATCCGTAACCTTGAAAGTTGAAATAGACGTAGACGTTAAATAAGTGATTAAACAAGAATGTTACCCGACTACTGGCGACAAACCCCGTATCGAGTATTTGATAAACATCATGAACGCAATAAATCGTCCATTTACGGTTAAAAATTACCTTAATGTCGCGTTCAATTTATAGCGAATAAATAAACAATAGATTGCAAAAAAGAACGCGCAATCTTGTATAGAGCCATTAAAAACAAATTATACCATTAAGATACGTTTTAAAATGAATTATTCCACTATCAATTAACTTTATCTATCCTTGTAAGTGCGTTTATAGTACGCACATATTAATTCTATCAGCTATATTAACGTTTGCAAATTGCCTGTCTGTCATAATATTGGACTGCAAAGATCGATATGGATCTTTGTCAATATTTCTTTGACATTTCCTTCGCGCCCTGAGCCCTCGTATTTCCTGCAATTTCGAAAATTGACTTTTATTTTTTTTATTTAAACTCGCGCACGAAGGGTTCCGTACCTCTATCGAGCAAAAATAGGCTGAAAATTGTGTTTTTTTTTGTATGGGAGCCCCCCTTAATTATTTAATTTATTTAAATGTTATTATTGATTAATAAACTACAAATATAACTGGGTATTTCGTCAATATTTCAAGTGCCTATGTGTTGCAATTATTGATATCGAGCAAATCACGTTTGTTGTATGGGAGCCCGCGTTAAATATTAATTTTATTTTGTTTTTAGTATTTGTTATTACAGCGGCAACAGATTTTCACAATCTGTGAAAATTTAAAAAATCTAGCTATAGCGGTTCTTGAGTTACAGCCTGGAGACACTCAGACAGACAGACAGACAGACATTGAAGTCTTAGTAATAGGGTCCCGTTTTTAACCTTTGGGTACGGAACTCTAAAAAGATTCATCTCATTAATCAGTACCTAAATAAGAATAGAACTTATTATAATATCTTATTACTTATACTTAATAAGATATGTAACGGCCTATTTACAAGACGTCATAACGTCAGTTCATTATTATGGGACATTTTCTATTACAGTAAACTTTATTATTTTAAAAGCTATCCTGATTAAAATATTGATTGCCCGTAATTATTATAACTTGTGAACAAGTTATTACAACAGTGATATTATGAGACTATGATATAATATACAAATTAGCATTTTGCCTTCGACTTTAATTGAATTAACTACAATTACGGCTGCTGCCATAAATAATATCACGACTGTATCCTCGACAAGGTGACTAGCATTTGAATAATCTTATGAATATCATTATAGTAACGCTAGTACTTGTTAAATTCTTAATCTTTCAAGACCGCTGTAATCAACTCCGGATTTATAAATAGGCCGTTGTAGACCACGGCCTAGGGGCGGCAAATTACGTACATGGGGCGGCGGAAATACAATGGCCTACTCTCATAAAAAATACTAGCTGTTTGACCGAGCTTTGCTCGGTATCCGATGGAAATTACATTTTCTAGAAATGATTCCTAGCTAGATCGATTTATCGCCCCCGAAACCCCCTATATACTAAATTTCATGAAAATCGTTGGAGCCGATTCCGAGATTCCAATTATATATATTATATATATATATACAAGAATTGCTCGTTTAAAGATATAAGATAAATTCGGCACTGGCTGTAATAGTACTCGAAGAAGTTTAAATTAATGTTTTTTTTTATGAAATCCTTATTTCATGCCCCCTTGGGCAAACGAGTAAACGGGTCACCTGATGGAAAGCAACTTCCGTCGCCCATGGACACTCGCAGCATCAGAAGAGCTGCAGGTGCGTTGCCGGCCTTTTAAGAGGTAATAGGGTAGGGGAGGGTAGGGAAGGGAATAGCCCGAAAGGGTAGGGAAGGAAATAGGGACGGATAGGGAAGGAAATAGGGGAGGGTAGGGCCTTCCCTACCCTTGAATGAAAAGGGTAGAGGAATTGGGTAAAATGAGTGACTTAAGCGCAAGCGCTGTTTCACGCCGGTTTTCTGTGAGCCCGTGGTATTTCTCCGGTTGAGCCGGTCCATTCATGCCGGAGCATGGCTCTCCCACGTAGATTTCTTGTAAAATCTATAATAAATCGATCCTTCTAGTTACTTGGTGATGAGTTTGAGCAAATTAAATCACTATTTAACAGTAATTTACTTTATTAATTATGCAAAAACTTGTACAAAATATGGCCGTCACTATGATATCGCAGAATAGAAAAAAATAGACAAGAAAAATTGTTGCATTATGGATTTGACCACAGAATATATATTTCTCACGATTTGACAGTGTCGTAAGGTGCAAAATTCAATATAAACTACATTACTTTAACACTTGGGATGCAACTTGACGGGAATTTCGTAGATCCGGTAGAGGTACCCTTATCTATACCAAAAACCGTAAGTATATTTAGACCAATCGAAGAAGACCATACCACTTATATCTCTAAGATTAGTCTATTTAAAGACTATCGATTCATGAATGACCAATTTAATCTTATCCCAAAGATAAGTACAAAGATTAATATTCGATCACATTCGTTTCAGAGTTCGCGCAGGAAGCGTACCAGAAGTACAATATGGGGGTGGCGGAGCACGAGTCTCCAAGAACTACTCCAGAACTGGCAAACCAGTCACCAGCATCAGAGAGACTGCCCCTGGGCTCGGCAGACAGTGATGATGCTGACGAGTTCGCGCCCAAGAGGAAGCAGAGGAGATACCGGACTACTTTCACGAGCTTCCAACTGGAGGAGTTAGAGAAAGCCTTCTCCAGGACTCACTACCCGGATGTGTTTACGAGGTTAGTATTCGTTTGTTTTCATTGGTAGCAACTAGCACCTAAGACTCATGCCATTCATACTAATATAATATTATACATGCTTTAGTGCAGTGTTTCCCAACCTTTTTCTGCCACGGACCCCTAGGAAATCATGTACAGCTTTTAGGGACCCCCTTAATAAAATAAACAGCAAAAAAATCTGAATATGGTCCAGAGACGACACCGCGGACTCCCATACGTATACTCGCGGACCCCCAGGGGTCCACGGACCACAGGTTAGGAAACACTGCTTTAGTGTACTATCTGTCTGCCTGTCTGTTACCTCTTCACGCCCAAACCGCTGGACCGAATTAGCTGACGGATACTTTGAGTCCCGGGAAAGGACATAGGATACTTTTTATCCCGGAAAAATGTACGGTTCCCAAGTGATAAATGAGTTTGGCACAACGGAGTTGCGGACATCGTCTAGTTATGAATAGTTATAGTTACCATAATATATTTACGTAGTGACTATTAATGTAATCTTAACTTAGTAGTTACTACGTAAATATTACATAGTATTGACTATTGCTTAATCTATACACACGTCATATTATAAAACAAAGTCGCTTTTTTTTCCCTCATGCCCCTTTGTTCCCTTAAATCTTTAAAACTACGCAACGGATTTCGATGATTCTTTCAGTGTTAGATAGCCCATTTATCGAGGAAGGCTATAGGCTATATTTTATTACGCTAAGACTAATAGAAGCAAAGAAATAGAGGAAAATGTGGAAAAAGGGGGAACATTATTTGAAAGGGCTAACTTGAACAGGGCCCGATCTAAGGGGGGGCGAGCCGGGCTTTTGCCCAGAGCGGCAAAAATGAGGGGCGGCGAAATTGACTTATTCCTATCTTCCAACCTAGCCATCCACCACTTAAGTTTGAGAATTTTACCAGCTAACCTACCTTAAGTTTGCTAGTGGAAATATTTGAGTATTTTATTTAAATATTTCTCCAATTTTCCCCCAACAAATATGTTTCCTGTATATGTAAAGGGCGGCGAAAATGATCTTTGCCTGGAGCAGCTAAATGGCTAGATCGGGTCCTGAACTTGAACGCGCTAATCAGGAACTACTGGTCCGATTTGAAAAATTTTTTTGAAACCCCATTTATTGAGGAAGGGTATAGGCTATATTTTATCACGCTAAGACTAATAGGAGGATGTGGAAAAAACGGGAGAAATTATTTGAAAGGGCTTATCTCGCGAACTACTGGAGCAATTTTTTATGTTATTTGGCACAGATAAGAAGTAGACCACGTGAAGGACCATAGGTTATCGATTTTAATCATTTTTTCAGTGGCTATATATTTTATACCCGTGCGACGCACAGTGTTTTAGAAATCCCCAAAATCGGACATGACTAAGTTAATGCAATAAGTCGATGACGTCTTATATTTCAAATGCAAGAGTAGAACTCCCGTGTGCGCATTTTACTTCGTTTTTGAGAAAATCAATTTTTAAATTAGTCATTTTTTGACTCCCTGAAAACGAAATTCTTTTATTTAAATTAATTACGAGGGTTTGTAAACTTGCTACCCAGTTGATTAGATTGATCATTAAGAGACACAAATTTTGTACTTTATTTCGTTCCTACAATTCAAGTAGTTCCTGAGATTTTAATGTTTTTAAATATTTAGACTTTATTTTTTTTCTGCTTTCCTATATGATTTCCGCACTTTCTGTCAAAACTGAAAAATACTTTGGTATAGTCTTTACACTACAATATTTTTATTTTTTGTGAATCGCGTTTCATACAAGAGATTTACGAATTTCTAATTTTTATTCGCGCCCTAAAAATTTTAAGAGCAAAGTTTTACAAAAATATCATGTGTTAACATGTGGACAGCATTTTTGACGACCAAGGTGATGAAGAATAAGTATTTTATTATTTGACTGATTTATTATTTGACTGATAAATAATTGACTGATTATTTAAATTGTAAATGTTTTATTATTTGACTGGTTATAAAAAAAAATAATATTTGATGTAACTTTGCTCTTAAAATTTTTAAGGCGCGAAAAAAATTAGAAATTCGTAAATCTCTTGTATGAGACGCGATTCACAAAAAATAAAAATATTGTAGTGTAAAGACTATACCAAAGTATTTTTCAGTTTTGACAGAAGGTGCGGAAATCATATAGGAAAGCAGAAAAAAAATAAAGTCTAAATATTTAAAAACATTAAAATCTCAGGAACTACTTGAATTGTAGGAATGAAATAAAGTTCAAAATTTGTGTCTCTTAATGATCAATCTAATCAACTGGGTAGCAAGTTTACAAACCTTCGTAATTAATTTAAATAAAAGAATTTCGTTTCAGGGAGTCAAAAAATTTTATTATCGAAATATAAGTATTAACTAGGATAACATACATTTTATTTGAATAAATTGTTAGTGAATCTATATTAAAAAGGTCTGAACTGAACGATTTTGTTTCTTAATATTCCAAAGATATTTAAAAAAATACATGAAAAATAACAAGGAGAAGATCCGCCCCTCGAAACTACAATTTTATGCTAAGCTAAAATGTTTGAACAGATGAGGAGAACAGGAAGGGCGAGGAAGGGAATCGCGATGGGAAATTGTGTGTGCTTTTGTAGTCTGGTCGACGAGAATTGGTGAAGTAGAGAAATTAACATTGAGATCATTTAAGCTTTAAGAATTATTGTCGAAGTGACTAGCAGTCTTGCCAATGCCGAGGGACATTGTACGGTTACGCTTAGCCATAATAATATTAATTAAGTCCTATGTCAACCAAGGTGCCGGTCCATGCTTAATTTTAATTCTTTTGACCGGGGCATCGGGGCATGTATCGAAAACAGTAGTTACTAAACCAGTCTTTATTACGACCTTTTGGTCAATGTCAGTGGTGGAGTATACAAGAGACCAATCAACTTCAAATATGGGATATATTTAAGAGAATATGTTTAAGAGCCTCCAGATTTATGTCCTTAAAATTACGCGAGAGAGCAAAGTGGGTATTACGACGGGCTGGTCTAATTTTGAAGGAAAGGAAAATTAGGTCGTGATGTGATATTGTGGACGGGAATTGGCCAAAGGAATCTATAAGATCGGGTGAGGAGGTAATTAAGAGGTCTAAAAGGGAAGGGGTAATATGAGAGGCATGGTGGGTGGCAGAAAGTGGAAGTACGCTTAAGTTTAAGGAGGAGAATAGGGCACGGAGTTTGGAAGCACGCAAATCAGATTTTAAAAGACACGTGTTGAAGTCACCTGCAAGTATAGTGTAGTCCTAATTTGGGCAATGAGTGGCCAACAGAGACTCTAATGCCTGAAATTACTAACAAATATCTAATTTATGTCAAAAACCCCCAGAAACAACTAACCAACCAAAATCAACTAACAGTCATTGTGATTTATCTATCAACGCAAAAACATTAGGTTAAAAAACAAGAAGTCAATGTGCAATTCATTAGTTAACTATTAATTAATTGGAAGTTTAATTAGTCTTATCTATCAATTAATTAATTTAAAAGTAAAACACTATTAATTAAAAGCTTAAACGCACTCAACAAGCTACTGTTAGACATGTAGAAAACTACAAAATATAAGTTGGACGAGTTTCCGAAAGAAGACTCGTCCTACTATGTTCGTTCGTGGTTTTCGGTCTTTGAGCGTAACATTTATAAATAAACTTTTTTCGCGTAAACGGAAAACGTTTATATAATGTTAATATTAATAAGTCGGTTAAGCGCGTTCGTGTCGGAATCGAATCCACAATATGAATACTGAATAGTAATGCACGGGCAAAAACTGTCGACAGACACATCCATCAAACGTGCGACATTCACGACTTGTTCGCTCCGTAATGTGCGATTAGCACGGTAACTCTCTAAATGTTCGATACAGTGGCGGATTATCACAAAGGTATGCCCAGGGGCCCAGGGGCGCGAAGGTACATACGACGCTCGGCGCCTAAAAAACGGTCACTCCGTTTTCGAAGGCTCTTGCTAAATGGCTTATGTTTATGGTTAAAAAAATTGCGTTACATAGAATCTGGTTTTTCTATTTTACGCAAATTCATTCGTTTTTGTTCATAAAAGTGCAACAACTACTATATCTATTAATCCAAACCGAATTCATCATGTATTCAAACATACAATTATTATCATTAGCCTGCCTCTCGTATACCTATATCCTGTACGAAGAAAAAGAGTGTAAAACATATTATGTTTCGCGTCCACAGAGGAATCAAAATAAGACAAAAATGCAATAATTGTATGAGAGTTTCATACATCACACGCGACAGCCGGACAATACAATTACAGTACAAATTATATGCATATTAAAACAACATTATGTGAATTGAATTTATTTGTTACAGAGAGGAGCTCGCTATGAAGATCGGACTGACGGAGGCACGAATACAGGTATTATAATCGAATTAAGATGTTTCCCTTTTGACGTTGATTCAGCTACAATTACATTAATTGCAGCACATTGATTCATATGTTACTGTCGTAAGGACAGGCCCTGTCTTGACGTTCACGTCTATTAGATGTGTGCCCCATTAAAACGCGTCTTGTCTACGCTCTACGAGATTTCACAAATGACAGGACAAAGAAAATACATTTTCAAAAGGTTCTAGAAAATGTGCACTAGAGGTTTTTCTTAATTTTCTATAATTCGCCATACTCTTAATCACGAGGCAAGTTATAACTTCACTTGTAACTTGCCTGGCGGTTTTGAGTTTCTTGCCACAGTTTAGTCCATTAATAATCAAAGCAAATGATTTCCAAAATAAGGATTAGCTCGTAGTGTGTTTGGTACCAAGTCACATGCCACATTGGCGCTCTCGCGTTGCAGGTATGTCACGAATGTTCTGTCCTTACGACAACAACATGTAAGTCAATGACTACAGCACATTGATTGTGGATAATGAGCCTGATATTTACTCGCAAATAGCAGAATTTTTTGTACCTAATTATTACTAGAATTGATCAATTTCATTAAAGGTGACTGGGCTTATGATATAATTAAGTGCAATTATGGTTTCGCAAAGCTTCCGAAAAGGTCTAATTATAAGCAGCCATATAAAAAATAATAATTTACTGGGATTTATATATGGCTGTATCAATGACTCTCGAAGAATGTTTACATCGCCTTAAAATTACTGAAGTGAGGTCAAAATATATGACAAGTGTCTTCATCTTTACAACCTAGTGCCGACCAAATAAAATATATGAGAAAAGGAAGTGAGATAAAAACTTAAAAGCCCTTTACGTTACTTAATATTTAATAATAACAAAATCAAAATTCTTTGAAAAATTTCACAAATACTATTTTACTAAATTGTCACTCTCAGTATATTTAATATTATATGTACTAAAGTAGTTTTTGAGTATTCGACTCCTAAACGTAATAATTAATTATTCAAGTTATGTTTATACCAATAGTTACGACTTATAACCGTATATAGAACATCGATTTATGAATTTATAACTTTATAGACACGGTCGTAAAATCCACCTTAGATGTTGCCATTGTAAATAATTTTATATTCAAATTAAAATCCATAAATTATATTTTATAGTGCCCTAAATTTATGCTTATATTATTTGTATCAATAATTGGATTAGTAAAGCAACAATCCAATATAGGTAGTGTCAAAATTTTAGGTTGAGAAAAAAATTATGCCTGGACATTAAAAAAGAAAGTTCTCTTGATCACTTATGATCATTACGCTTATTAATATATTTTTCAATTAAATTTAACAAGGCACAACAGAATTTTCATTTCAGTTAACAGAAATATTTGCATCGTCTTAATACAGACATTTTAAAAGTTGCCGTACTAAATGGTCGTCGGGCGAAATTATCCCACATTAAAGAGTAGTTACTTTAACAGGTTTAGTTAATGTATGTTGTACCCATCTGTGTGTAATGACCCTATTTAGCTGCTTATGGCCTTATTAAATTAATAAACATTTTGTGTGTAAATGTGTTGCGATTTAACCCTATACAATATAATATTATGTACATGACGTAATAATATTATGTAATACTAGATGACGCCCGCAACTCCGTTGCGCCAAAATTCGTTTATCGCGCGGGAACCGTACATTTTTCCGGGATAAAAACTATCCTATGTCCTTTCTCGGGACTCAAAGTATTTCCATGCCAAATTTCAGCAAAATCGGTTCAGCGGTTCGCGCGTGAAGAGGTAACAGACAGACAGACAGACAGACAGACGGACAGACAGACAGACGGACAGACAGACAGACGGACAGACAGACAGACACACTTTCGCATTTATAATATTAGTATGGATAGTATGGATATTTCATAACTTTAGAAAAAATATTATTTTGTTAGCATTTTTAATTTTAAGCCTAAAACTGAGAAACAAATAAACTAAAAATTAAGTATGAACAACTTAAATAACTGAGTTTAGGACCTTTTGATGACCAAAATCTGTTACTTTGTAAAATGTCATAAAAGCAGTTTTTGTCGATATAAAAGTAGTAAAACTGTACGCTGTGTTGTATGATATTAAAATCAGACCTAAATGGACATAAATTGACCCAATGAGAGGTAAAAACATAAATTTTATTTCACATTAAACATCACGGGTAAATCACAAAGTAAAATGGTTTACACTCGTTTAGTTATTGGTAATAAAATACACGAGGTGTGCGTTAAATTTATGTGATCTACAAGTTTTTGAATGAATTTTTCAACATGACAAAAAAAACCGGGTAAAAAGTACGCATAACTACAAAAAAGGCGAGACCTACACAATTACTGTTCTTAATTTTCTAATTAGTATGGTATAGTATGTTTATTGCCCTTTATTGTTTGCTACATAATATATTGTACATATTTTTTTAATTCATGTACGTCTGTAAATAGGCAGCAAGCAGTGATCGACAGACGGAACATGCCATTAAGGCCATCCCCTGAGCAAACGACATTTGCCGCGTTGCCGAGATTGACCCGCAATCCTATTTTTTTACTTATCTTAGTTCAAAATTGACCTAAAAAATTCAAACGTCCAGTATGTAGATGTCGATCTATTTGCTTGTGTTTCAAATAACCGTAATTTGTAACATACTAGAGAGATACTGAATGTATGCTTGAATTTAAATAAATTGGTATTACTTTGGAAGCTGAGATCATGAGTATAAAAACAAAAATAGGAAATTAATAACTATGAAAGGAACGTCCATATATCTACTGAAGATTCTTGATGTATTTTTATTATAATTTTGTAGCTTTCAAATTATGAATTAATAAGGCTCTAAAAACGGTAAATTACGGCAACTCCGTAGAGGGAGCGCCTTAACTGTTTAGTATCGTGCACCTGAGGGCTGAGACCGACTTTTTCCTTTAACATTCCCGTGGCGTGTTTATGCCCAATTACGAAATCGCCGCTACCGACCTTATGAAGTTATATCTATAAAACAATTACCGACCTAACAATATCATTACTGTCAATACAAAGTAAGCTTTATTGCCGGGGAGTGTGTTTTCTTTTATTTATTGCGCAAGATGTTTTACCAGTTCCCAGCATCATTTAAACACTGACATTTTAAGAAATGCCGTTTTTGCCCGCTCATTTATCATAAGTGAATTAATTTAAATTACTTTAAAAATATCGGTTAACATAATGTCGATGAAAGCTTGTGCTCATAAATATGTATGGTCAAAATATTGAATAGTTGTAAGAAGTAGGGTCGCATGTTGCGATATTGGCGAGTAACCATTATAAAGTATCATGTGCGCATATAAAATAACATGCGCCGACTGGAGCAAAAATTTTGGAATTTTGAAATTAAATTAATGGTCAATATTAAAATTTCTTTTGTTGCACCTTTTTTACTAAATTTTAAAGTATTTAATCTATATAAAAATATTTTTTTTACATAGCAACTTGTTTTACTAGGACGAGATCATATTGAACAAATAGCCAAGATATAATAATATTTTGACATCGAAAATTTCCTTACAGGTTTGGTTCCAAAACCGACGAGCCAAGTGGCGGAAACAGGAGAAGGTGGGCCCACAGGGGCACCCGTACAACCCGTACCTAGGGGGCTCTGCGGCGCCCCCGCCCTCCGTCGTCGCCTCTATGCCCAACCCCTTCTCGCAACTCGGCTTCGGCTTCCGGAAACCCTTTGATGCGAACGCCCTAGCTTCTTTTAGGTAAGTAAAGAAACAGTTTATTCGCATTTAATAGCCCTTTAGCCCTTAGCCCTTAGGGCGCACGCTTACAGAAGACAGTCTTAAAATGAACAATCGTAGTAGAAAATATTTGTTTGTGTGTGTGTGGTGTGTGTATGTATCTTAAAACAGTCGTGCTTTTTAATTTCAATAGTTTCATTGTAATTATTATCCAAGCCAAAATCTTTATTTAAATTGAAAATGACAGATGAATTAACATCTCATCACATTGTTTCAGATACGGATCGTCACCGCTCAACACTCAATACCTCAGCGCGCCCATGTCCCGGCCGCCCATGTTCAGCGCCCCCATGTACACCTCGTCGCCGCCCTTCCACTCCCTGCTGGCGGGGCTGGCGGCGCCCCCGCGGCAGTCGCCCGACGCCCCCTCCGTGTCGCCCCCCATCTCGCCCGGCAGCGAGAGCCCGCCGGCTACATCCGGCCCTGAGGTGGAGCGGCGAAGCTCCAGTATAGCGGCATTGAGAATGGCTGCGAGAGAACACGAGCTCAGACTTGAGATGCTGCGGCAGAGACACCACACGGACCTGATCAGTTGAGCCGTGTAGGTGTCCTAGATCGAAGGCACTTGTACTGATAGTACAAATGATCAAGTACGGAGCTTAATAAAGATTTGATTGTGGTGAATCTAATCGTTAAGCAATTGAACCTATGTGGATAGATATGTGGATGTCAATAGTAGTTGTACAACTACAGCAATAAGAAAGTTACTTAAAGTCGACAAGACTGTAATATTGTATTAAATTGTAAATTATAATATAAACTTTGTTTCGTAGGCTAGAGACATTTGGTGATGGACGACATTATATTTATTATCAACGTTAAAAAAAAGAAAAGCACGTACTTTATTTAGGAACTTTAAACATAATGTGTGAATGTTTGTTTCTTCAAATATTTTCAAATTGTATAACTCTTCCGTAAAATTAAATGATTAAAATAGAATAGACACATTTTCTATGATTTATTCTTATTAGATTTTCTATTAGATTGTTTCTAGTCTTCCGATAGGTTTTAGAAACTGTGCTTACAACTTTTGGTTCTAGCTATTCTGAACAGTTTTTTAATTGTTCTTCAAACACTTATTATTACTGAAATTGTTGCTGTAGTGTCTTTCTTAGACTTAAAGTATTTCTGGGATGTGCAATCATACATTTCAATTTGTAATAATTAAGAATGTAGGAAAAATGTCCGAGTAAAAATATTTATTTGCTAATTTTTCTATTACATTACTACAAATCTTGGTTAAGGTTAAGGCAATATTTTATGGGACTGAACTCCTTTTTGCATTCTTTTCTCTGTAAGTAATTTCGAAATATTTCTTTTTACTTTACGTTTAAGTACATATTAATTAAGACGACGAACTTGAAGGAAAAAGATATTCTTATGTAAAATAAGAAGAGGTTGCATCTTGTACATAATATATTTAATGACTTATGAAGAACGGTAGAATAATTGTCCGTCCAAAATATGCCTTATTTATTGTAGAGTAACAAATATGTATTATTCGAATTACAAAATATGATATATATAGGCTTCATAGTCATGTATACCAGTGACTATTGTGATAATAAATTAGTACTCAGCTCAATTTTGTGACCTAATCTGTAAACATTATGGTTAGAACAATGTTGTGCCTACAAATTTTACTAAAGGTAGAGAACTAATCGCTTAATGATGTTAAAACCACGAAGAAATATAACTAGAACATTTTTTGTAAAGATTGGTCGATTTTTTTTGTAAAATCGTATTTTTTGTATTTATTTCAATTTGTAGTGCTAAAAAGCGCTTAGTTTTTTTGTATCGTAAATTAATTCGAATTAAAACCAGATATATATCGAGATAATTATTAAAATAAAAGGACCAAAGAAATATTCACACGGATATGAAGTGACATCTCGTATCATTGTAAAATACAGAACCTTTAAAATATACTGGTATTTCGTATTAAGTATATTGTGTTTTATTTTTAATCCCTAATTCTATAAGAGTGCTCTATATCATACCATTCACTTTATCTGCTTGGCAGTATGACACAGTCAGGCAACGGTAAGGGCCTACCCACACGCACCACAATCACACCACATCGCAACCACAAAATGTAGTCGAGCAGTAGTTACGCGTGAATGGCACTGAATGATGTCGCTGCAGCTTTTTGTAGTTGCGTTGTGGTACCAACAAAATGCCGATGTGGTTGCGTTTTCGCCAGTGGTTGCGATGTGGTTACGTACGAAAGTCAATGAAACGGAGAGGGGAAAGAGCGCGGGCGGTGTGCGCACACTGTTGTGGTTGCGATGTGGTCGGCCGTGGTTGCGATGTGTTCGGTATCACATAAGCGGTCGACAACGACTGCAAAATGTGGTACGTGTGAATGGTCCAGTTCATTTACAATGCGAAATATACGCCCGACCACGTGGTGTGGTTGTGGTGACAACCACAAGGTTGTCATGTGGTTTTGGTACGTGTGGGTTGACCCTAAAACTTAAAAGCCCGCTGTACACATTGGGTCAACTGCAACGCATTGACGGCCCAATACTTGCTGGGCCTACTTGGGTAGAAGATTATAAAACCTCTTGATTTGTAGAGCATTCTAGTTTCACTAGCATCTGGTATAGTTTTAATTTGGCCCCCTCACATTGGTCCTAATGTGGCCCCGGGGGGCACGTTACATGTAAGACAGTTTCATGATCACGTGGAAGACGTAACCACGATGGAGAAGGCTCTGGTAGGAATGCCGTTTGACGCCAGAGAGACACTATATGTACAATATCCAGCAGTAGCTCTGAAAGTGTACGAAGACGGCGTAAAATATGACGACTCATATACAAATATGGTTCCTGGAAACGCGAACGTGTCGTGTATGTAATTTATTGCTATGACAGAGCTGGAAAACCACAGGAGAGAGAGTCAAAGTTGTGGCTATGTAGCCTGTTGAGGCTCCGAAGGTGACTATTACATTTGTGATTTTTGCCGTTAAGTTTCACTTGTGCATACATTAAATGTGTCCCCAAGGGGTCACATTACCATCACTTGAACTCAAAATACCAAATGTGATTAATTAAGAATAATGAATACTTTCGATTATCCTGTACGAGTTTTATTTATTCCCTACTACGACATGTTTAAACAAATTAATAAGAAGGCCCATAATGTATTTTTTTGGTTTCTGACTCCTGTACTTTTTAAATAAAGCTTGATAAACAAAATGGGGGCCCACATTACCACCTTCTCCTCTAACATGTCTTACAGTAATTGGTAAAATTTCGATTAAGTATCTATTGCAATAATTTGCATTAGCGCCCGTCAGTCTAATTCCTCTCATTGTCTAAATACCATGTCTATAATCTATTCATTAACTAAAATGACAGGAACAACATAATACTTAATTAAGAATTAAGTTTAACAGGCAGATATAATTATAACATGCTTGTCAGAAAATGCACATCGTATATTCTGCATAGTACAAATCCCCTAACGGATATTATAATATTTCTATGGAGTTGTGGTTTCTGGTTTTCCTTATAATTTATATATATAATTGGAATCTCGGAATCGGCTCCAACGATTTTCATGAAATTTATATATAGGGGGTTTCGGGGGCGATAAATCGATCTAGCTAGGAATCATTTTCAGAAAATGTCTTTTTATTCGTGTTTTATCGATAATAATCGATAAACTGAAAAATATGACTCTTCCTGAGTCCTGACATCTATTGGCGAATAATTATACTATTTTGTTAGCAACTAATTGTTTTAACGACCAGCAGATGGCGTTATTAACACGAAGTCAATGAGTGTTTGCTATACCAAGCAAAGCTCGGTCATCCAGGTACTTATATTAGAACATGCTTGAACTGACTGCGCTATTTGGTATGCTGTAGCCTACAACTTTACTTCTAGAATTGAAAATAAATGGTTTGATAGACTTACAGAATAAGCACACAAAATTTCAACACAATCGGTCCAGACGTTCATAATATGGAGTTTGGCAAGTAACAGTGCGACATGACTCATGTCACATGAGAATTTTATATGCAAAATATTAATTCCTTCCTTATCCAAAAAATATATTAAGTATTTACCTACCTACGAATAATAAAAACTAAGGAAAAGTAACTCCGTCAAAAAACATGCTCCACAATACTTGTGAAAAAAGTGTACCTACCTTAGGTACACATTTCAATACATTTGCAACATTTAGGTGACCTTGAGAGAGTTACATGACAGATCAAAAGGAACCAAATTTAAAACGGTAATAGTATGGGAGTTACGATTCCTTACTTTTTACTTACGTACGTACGTTTCCTTCTATCCTCTGTTTGATACGGTATACATAAAAACATTTTACTGTTATTCATCTAATATAATTATGATACTGAATAACATCAACTTAACAATTACAACTTGGTTTATCTATGCATCATACTTTCTTATCTCTAATTATATCATGTAATGAAATTATAAATAGAAGTGGGACTAAAAACAACGGACGGTAAATACTACTAATTGCTTATACGTTATATGAGGTTATATGTTACTCATAACGAAATTAGCATATCTAAAATAGAACTGATAACATCTACAGCGAGTCATGCTTACAGAACACCATGAGAACTGTGGAATTTTATTCAGTTAGTGAAACTATTATTTGATTATACATTATAGTAGGGGAGGGGAAGGTGCTAATTTTGTAGTCACTAGAGCGTCATGGAGACCTAGTAGGTTTTTTTACATTAGGTAAAACTGATAAAAAAATAATAAGAGTGTTTTTTATTTTAGCGGTGGGTTCAGAAACTGCGGCCATTTTAAAGTTTTGAAAAAGAGAATATATACAGAAAATTGCTTATTTCGGTCAGTTATTATTATATTTTAGACAACAAGGATTAAATCATTTAGTTTAGTGCAAAATAAAATATCTGCGAAGCTTAGTTAGGAAAATATAAAGCTTTATATTTTTATATTTTAAAATGTCCCTACAGCCTTACCTAACCTTTGAATCGTTTGTGCTTTATATGGAAGCTTCTTCGGGGTATACTTAACATCCTCTATCTTAATCTGATAAATCCAATGACATTTCAATATTCAAAAAAACATTTTTTAACCCACCACGTGAGAAATCTGATTTCTATACCATGATGACTAGACACGTCATGTCGGAAGCCTTATCATACTATACAAGTTTAATCTTCCCCTCCCAACTATTATGCCAATTGCCAGACGTCGCCGGCTGCAGCATTAAACGCAGTATCTGGAAATCAAAAATGACGTATGGCAAGGTTTTCTAGGTGATTCAAAAAATTTCAATACATAATGTTTAGAAATGATGCCATACTCTAAGATAGTTATAAGAGTATAGCATCGTTTCTATGGCCACTAATTACTAAATAATTATATTATGACTTCCTATAATGCATTGTGACCTTATACTTGGTTTCTAGTGTTTTTGGCAGAGGTTTATCATATCTATTCATTAGTGCTCTTACGGCCGTTCAAAATATTTGATCTATCTCTGGTTTTGCCCTACTAGAGATAGGAGTAGCTCACAATTGACATAAAATATATGTCTCTAATGTCTAATGTGAGCTATTCCTATCTCTAGTAGGGCAACACCAGAGATAGATCAAATATTGGGAACGGCCGTTAGCCTCTTTCCCCTTTCATTAGGGTTGGCTTACGTCAGAATATTGAACGATTTACAACGATTTTGAATATGCGAACTCACAAAAAATATTCAGAAACTGGATGTTACAATTAGACGCTGCATATCTTATAGCTATCTTATTTATATAATCTATATATCTTATATCTTTAAACGAGTAATTCTTGTATATATATAAATATATAACTGGAATCTCGGAATCGGCTCCAACGATTTTCATGAAATTTAGTATATAGGGGGTTTCGGGGGCGATAAATCGATCTAGCTAGGAATCATTTTTAGAAAATGTCATTTTATTCATGTTTTATCGAATACTGAGCAAAGCTCAGTAAAATAGCTAATAATAAATAATAATACTTAATATAAACTACCATACGGCAGGTTCACTGCTATTGTGGGTACCCACATTTTAAAGATAGTATTCCATGTTCTTTCACGCTAGTGCTTATCTTTAAGCGGTGGCCCCACATTTCCCGTAGATCTGTCAGAAGCGGCGCAGAAAGGAACACGGTCGGGTTTTAATGGGTAGAGCTGCGGCCACTTACCATCTTAGCGGTCGCAGCGAGTCCCACATACCTCGGTTGTCCTCCCCAGCACTGCCGGGGTTGCATAATGGCCAAATTTCCCGGACAAAAAAGGGCTATCTTTTTAAAGAAACTGGCTTCGTTAGTGCTCAAAATTGTTATGAGGACTAGAGCAAGCACAAGGAGGGATCAATCGCACTGCAATTATACTTTAGAAAGCTTTTGATATTGACCTTCAAATTATAAAATATATTTTTTTTTTATGTCCAAAAGAGCTTCCAATAAGCTTCACACAAAACAAAACTTTTGTCTGTGTAAGAATAGTAACAGGGGTAGTAGTATTGGACAGAATTTCACGTAATTAGCCTTCGAAACAAATGATCTAGCCACATAATTAATCTAATATCAGTAGCCGACAAGCTCCTAGCCCGCCTGGACCATTAATATCGGAGTTCTCATCAAAAAAGCAATTAGTATTCAATGAGCGAGGCATTATCCGGCAGACAGAGTCAAAGGAACATAATTCAATTTCGTCTTTCAACAATCGTTTAACATCAATCACGGGTTGATTGCATGTCAAACTTTGAAAAATATGACAGCGCCGTCGATGTATCATAATCTGGACGACACGAAGAGGACAGCGGACATAAAATGGTCACATTTTGCAAATCCTCTCAAACAATTCAGAAAATGAATAATTGTCAAAACTGTCAAACTGACGAATGTCAAATAAGTATGAATTACAAGACAATAATTGCAAGCAGAGTGACAATTTTGCGATTTTTAAAACGTGGATCATAATATAATTCATAAAATTATTCTCCAAAGCGACCATTTTAGCCCCGCAGTTCTACAACTTCTACAAGGATGGTGACATTTGGGTTACATAGCGAAGGGGGTACGAAACAGCGGCTTTACCACATACAAAGATTGCAATGACAGGAGGTTAGAAACCGGTGGTTTTTAAACGACACTTCACAAGAATGCCATGTGCCAATGAACAAATGCCACCCTTTGTTCAAATGTATGCCCCGCACCAAAAGTGCTTGTAGGATTGTATGTTTTTTAACAAATTATATGATTTTGATGGCCCATAAACGTTGGACAAAAAGGCCTTACGAGATAGTATATAGTCCCTAAATGACTAATAGAGCTGGTATTGTTGGTGAAAACGAGCATGAAAGCTAATAAGTTAAGGTAACTTTTAAAAATGCCTTTTCTAGAGAAAAGAGTAAAAAAACGTAACACAATTTCTCTCTATTCAGCCTCACAAAGCTTAATCTACTTTCATACATCGTAGCGGACTACTAGGAGCGATCGGATCACGACTCACGAACAATACCGATCCACGACACTCATTAATAACATAATACTCAATAATTACATCGTAATCTAATAGATTTAATTACGACGATGCGCCTACGCATCCCGTAGGCGCGCACTATTAATCTAAAATTCAATTATCGATATTTAAGAACAATATAGACCCAATAAAGTTGCAGTGGAATGCTAGTAATAATCAAAAGTGTTAATACATTTGAACTGTCCCTGGTCTCGCTCTATTTCCGTACAAAATATCGCCATCTCATTCACTTATATGAAAACCTTAGAAAAGCATGGCCTACGAGATTTGGTGACGTCATTAACGGAATATTCTAAAACGAAACAAACAGTGTTGCCAATTCAGCTCTTTTAGAGCTAGATTTGGCTCTATTTATCAATTATCAGCTCTAAAAAAACCGTTTAGCTCCTTAGCTTCTTTTTACGACTATTCTAGCTCTTTTTCAGTTAGCCATACAACGGTGGCTTTTTGGCTTCGAATCCACTACCAAAGTGCAGGTTAATTATTATTGAACGCAGCCATTTCGTATTGTACCTAAACATAGACACCTCTACGCCGCGGTGAGCGTACTGTGAACTAATTACATAGAAAATTTACGTAAAATTTTAGTTCCAAGTACACTCACCACTGCTATCGCATAGCTATCAGCGCCAAAATGGCGACTTTCAAATAGGAACATTTTTTGATAGCGATCGCCGGTCCAGAGATTATAGAGGTGGACCATAGATCATGAAGGGATTTTCCCCGGCCGCCCGAGGGAATTCCCCCACATTTGCCGTACACGATTTCGATTGCTCCTAGGTAGACTATCGTAACATCAAAAAGACAACTTTACAGGAGGAGCGTTTGAAGTTGCAAATTTGAACCACGACTTCATTTTTCAACCGATTGTTATGTAATTTGGCATGAACAACAACAATAGTGTTAGGTATTAACTTATGCAATAAAATACCATAATATTATATGTTTGGTTTAGCTAAAATTTTGTTGCGATATTATTATTTGGAAAATCTACAACGAAAATTATTGCAACTAACACTAACCACAGTTTACGTTGAAATTTTTCCTTGGTAAAATATAGTTTACTTACATAGGATTTACTTACATTACCTATACAGGGGACAAATAAATATATATATATATATATATATATAGCCGATTCCGAGAACGAACAAGACAACACAATTTATTGTTATATTTGTTAGTACTTTAAATACATTAAATATTTTGGCATTGCAGCAACACTATCTCGCATAAGTATAAAAAAAATCTCTGGAAAATGATCCTACTTACATATAACTGAAAAAAAAGTTGTACACTAGCCGTACGTCAGTCGTCAGCTTGTTACAAGAGCTATGACTCTACAAGGCCTTTGGTTCTACATATCCTGAAAAACATGTTACATAATATCAGTAAGTAGTAACTTCATTGCGTTATATTTCAACACAAAAAATAACAGGAAACCTCCGAAATTCCTTAGCTGTCCAATGTCCTATTAAATCCCTTTAAAATTGGATCTGCTTTTGGTAACGCCCAAAAGTTAAGAATGCACCGCATTCTACGGAAACTCTATGAAAGCAGGTGCCAAGTCATTTCTGTTGTAGACCGTGCAATAGGTAAAAACATTAAGTATGTAAAATGAACAAGCATGTGGACGGTAGTAATAAAAATTAAAATGAATGATGATGGAATTCGTGGGCAGGGCAGGTCATCTGCGGACTGGAACGCCTAGCTGTTAGCGGCGGTGGATGTTGCAAGTTACAGACGGAAGCACGTTTGGCAAAGTTTATCATAAAATTTCAAACTGTAGAAGTTTGTTACCAATCACAAATGTGGAATGAACATTCTAAATTTAAAATATCTTCGTACGGTAATCCGAGTGGATTACCGTACGAAGATATTTTAGTTTTGCAAATGTGAAAGTACATTGAGGCGTGGGTTAAGTACAAATAATACTAAAAGTATAAATAATTTATTTTCTGAAATAAGATTTGCTATTTCTTGCAATGTAATGCAATTATTCTGACATATCCGTTAAATTCCTTTGATGTCACACGCTGAAATAATTAGAACCCAGATTAAAAGTAACGTTAAAAGTGCTGCTTCTTAAATATTGTAACTTGAGTTAAAAGTAAAAAAAAGAAGTAAAAAATATAATAGACTTAAATTAGTTTATAGTCTTAAATGCTCTAAGTTAACTTAAGCTATGGAATTCTTAACAATTTCCACTTGCACCACACGCGCTCGCTGATATGGGCGGGACAACGCCAAATCTAATTATAAAACGTTAAAAACTCCGGTATTTAACCGTTCAATATAGTTTCCGAGCTACCCTGGGACAGGCACTCATTCATCAACACAGAACTCGTTAACTATAATTTATGGCGAACCAATTAAACCCGCTGTAAAACAAATGAAATACATAAAACAAGACAATCGAGTAACCAAATATTTGGGAACCATCAATATTGTATTGTTTATTATTGACGTTTTGTAAGGCCTAAGGCTGATTAAAAGAGTTTATAGGTAAATTAATTTACAGAATTAATATTATTTATGATAAATAAACTAGCATGATGATTACACCATTAAGTAATCGTTAAGTATTTCGTACGAGGCATTTTAGCCTCGTACGAAATACCTAAAGATCTTCAAGAGATATTCTGTTAGTGGTCTTGAACATTGACGGAATGTTTCGTTCTCTCTAGGTTCAGAACGAGACCAATTGGTATGAAAAACCGGGAGACCTTTGCAAAGAGTTTGTCATGAATCTGCGCCTCTGGCAGAAAAATAGTTATGCTGCGTTTCCACGCTTGCCAAGGCTTGACCATGCAGCGTCCACAAGCACAAGCGTGTAAAGAGAGTATTTGGCTTGGCTTTCGTGAGCTTGTGGACGCTTGTATCCGATCCGGTGTAGTTTCGGTTTTTGAACATAGATCAAAGGGCGCTTGGTTGGATGTACGTAATACACATTCACAAGCGTGGAAATGACTTACAAATGCCAAGCGAGATTTGTGGACGCTTGTGTATGTGGATGTTTGCCAAGCCTTGGCAAGCATAGAAACGCAGCATTACACATAGTTGTGTAACTCTACATTGTTACAACAATTACAAGTAAAAACATATACATTTCAACAATTAGGTAGTAAACGCTGAGGAGACACAGTCTCAAGGTCTTATATTGTAATTCCGTGTAAATTAGACGATTTATTACTTTAACTACGTATATAAAATAAACAATAAAAGTTAATTAGCTTCAGCAGTTAAAAGTTAGGTATTTACATACGAATAACAAATGCTGTAGAAGAGAAGGTGCGTCAAAAAAAGTTTTTACTGTTCCGATAATGCACCTAGGTGTCCATTCTTTCGTACTTTAAGTTGTTTTAATATTGTTCCAGTAATGTACCTAGGTGTGCATTCTTTGTTGGTTGTCATACTCAGGTAGGTCATAAAATTTTCGTTGCCCTTGCTACGTATCTATGTCAGAAATTGGGGCCACATATGAACGCTCAAATATATATCATAGTCATAGTCATGTCATAGTCATATATCCCGTCCCGTATCTTATATGATAATTTCAATGGTATTGATAAAAACTGAAATAAATTAGTTTGAACTCGAGCGAATAAATCGAGATTCGAATGGTACACGAAAACAATTAATAGTATTTATTTGGAGCCCTTTTAAGACCAGGAGCGGGCTCAGGCTCAGCTCTTGTTCTGTGGGCGGACTTCGTATTAAATAAACAAACGAAGGGCTCGTTAGGGCGAGCCGCCCACCGCTAATCAACTCGTATAATTAATCGATACCTGCTCGATTATCGTGAAGACAAAATATCGATTATCCGATCCGATTAATGACCGCCATAATCGTAACTCCGGTATCGAATAAACCGATTACTTCAAAGCTAATTGTAATTTAAATACTGTGAAATCGGTTGATTCTCTTATCGATTGAGATTCAATATTTAGATGAAAGGTTTATCATGGTTTGTTTAATTGTGCTTTGACTTTAGACATAATAAGGGAGACAGATTCTGACCAGTTCAAGGATGTGTTTAAGAAAATTAGTTTCACCATTGTTTTTTAGACTTTAATTGTATTTAGAATTCTTCAACAATATTGTTTTAAGTGCGAAAGTTTATATAAATAAAGGTATCTATCTCCTCTTCACGCTAAAACCTAAGAGCCGATTTTGATGTGATTTGGTATGGAGATACTTTGAGCCCCGGGAGAAAACGTAGGATAGTTATCAACCCGAAAATGTGCAATTTACTTGGGATAAAAAATATTGGCGTAATTTAAACTAAAAATAATATCGGCTCTAATATGAATAGTTTGAGTGTACATTAAAAGTAAATAAAACGAAGGTCGCAGGGTTATATATTATATTATGAAGTACCTAAATTAGGGGGCGACTTTTTACGACAATTTCTGATATAAATTACACCAAGTCTAGGTGGCTGGCTATTCCATAGAACTGAAGGTCTCGGAGTGGATTAGTCGTTAACCATTTAATTTTATATGTATTTGTTTTATTTTCTAAGTACTCTCTAATCTAGAAATACTTGTGGTACCACTACTTTTTCATGTCTGTTAAATGTTAAAGCGGTGTTACAAATAAAGTGTAAAAGTGTTTCATGGAATAATTAAAAAAAGTGAAGGACCCAATTTTGCAAAAAAAAACTCATACGATGTCAAAGTACCAAAGCAAGCAGTGACGATAAAAGAATGTAAGTGAGTTACTGGTATTATCAAACCCTACACCCTCTTAACAAGCGTCCGTGGCGTAGTGGGAAGTGCGAAGATCGTTGGTTCGCACTCGAGAGGGCGCAGGTTCGATCCCGAGCGTCTATCAATGAGAAATTTTCAGATCTCAAGTACATAATACGGATGTTCGTAATGTGAAGGAAAACATCGTGAGAAAACACGCACATGGTTGGTCCGAGGCATATTGACGTGTTCATTTCTTTGGACTAGACCGACTAGATGTTGCGAGAATGCCGTATACAGTGTTTGCAACCATACGGACTTAAAAAATCATGGCCCCAGGCACTACAGTATTTGAAGAGTGGTAACTGGTTACTTCGCTCGATTAAAACTCCATTCTAATATTATAAATGCGAAAGTGTGTCTGTCTGTCTGACTGTCTACCTGTTACCTCTTCACGCCCAAACCAATAAAACGATTTTGCTGAAATTTGATATAGAGATACTTTGACTCCCAAAAAGGACTAAAGATACTTTTTATCTCGAAAAATGTACGGTTCCCGCGTGATATACGAATTTTGACGCAATGGAATTGCGGGCATCATTTAGTGCTGTATAATCCATCCAACGGATGCAAAGGCTTGAGTATTTCTCTTAAGGCCATCCCCGAGCAAACGATCTTAGTTCAAAATTGATCTTAAAAAAATTTAACGGGGAATAAGTAGTAAATAAAATTGTTAATCTATTGTCGTGTGTTTCAAATAAACGTATTTTGTAAATACTAGGGAGAAGCTGAAAGTATATGCTTCAATTTTAATAAATTGGTATTACTTTGGAAGCTAATATCATGAGTATAATAAACAAAAATAGAAAATTTAAAACGGGGAAAGGAATGTTGATATACTGAAGATTATTGCTGTATTTTTATAGATTTTATATTATGAGTTTAGGGAGCATACCCATACTACGTGACCCATTTAGGGGGGGTAGGGGGGTCTTCAAAATACTACGCTTGGTCACGAGAGGGGGGAAGGGGTCTAAAGTTTTGTCACGTAGTCAATTTCGCCGAGACAAAAGTCATACGATTTTTTTTCCTCGCCATTTAATACTTGACACTGGCATTTATTATGGTTATTTATAGCCAACAGCCATAAAAGAAACAGACACTGTTGTCACTTGTCAGGCATTTCGAAGTTTGGTGAAGCTGTCAAGCTTGGTGATCATCCTACTAATATTATAAAGGCGAAAGTTTGTTTGGATGTATGGATGTATGGATGTATAGATGTGTGGATGTGTGGATGTATGGATGTTTGTTACTCTTTCATGCAAAAACTACTGAACGGATTTTAATGAAACTTTACAATAATATAGCTTATACATCAGAATAACACATAGGCTACAATTTTAACCGACTTTCAAATTGGAGGAGGTGGTATGTTCGTTTTCTTATGTTCAACGATTACTCCGCCGTTTGTTAATCGATTTTCAAAATTTTTCTTTTGATATGTAGGGTATCATCCCAATTTGGTATTATATTCACAAAAGTGGTGATCTGATGAAGGATCCATACGTAATCGAGGGAACTCCTCAAAATTTATGGGGAAACATGTGGTGACTTCGGTTTCGTGAGAAGTATTCTAAGCATATGCTACAAACAAGTAAGTTTGCACCGAGTTATACCTGGTATACCGTGGTTCGGAAGGTGCTGAGAGAACTCCTGATTCTTTATAGATACAAGTTTGACAGTTTCAGCGTTGTTTTAAGAACGGAAAGCATATGCTACTGTGCAAATTACATTCATCATCATCATCATCACTACCATAATATTATACCATGCATCATCCCATGATTATGAGCCTTTTCATAGTCTTTTAGATCGAGGTTCGAGTTTGTCAAGCGATAATTTAAAAAAATCTATACTTAATATTATAAACCTGAAGAGTATGTTTGCTTGAATGCGCTAATCTCAGGAACTACAGGTTCGATTTTAAAACTTATTTCAGTGTTAGATATCTCATTTATCGAGTAAGGCTATAGGCTATATTATATTATATTATATTATCACGATCGAAGACTAATACGACCGAAGAAACTCAGGAAAATGTGGTAAAAACGGGGAAAATATTAGAAAGGGTTTATCTCACGAACTACTGGAGCAATATTTGGCACTTATATAGAGTAGACCACGTGAAAGGAGTATTTATAGCTATTTTCATTCGAAAATGTACGGTTCCTGTGAAATTCCTAATTTACGCGGGCGACGCCGCGCGGGACATCTAGTTTACTATATTTGGTGTTCGATTACAATTTGAATTACAGTCGTGACTAAAATAGCTAGTATGTACCATCGAGGAAATTGATTCCTAGGTAGTTGACAGACCAACGTCATGTAGTCGGATCATGTCAATTCAATGTTAATTGTGATCTGTCGGTTGGGTTTAACTTTAAACGCGACCAAATTACTTGGGTCCGCCATCTGCCTAGAAGTTAATATCTCTCATTGTTCTATTGTAATTTTAGACTATTAATATATATATTATACATAAGTCTAAGTGATAATACTTTAGGGTGTGTATGAGTTCCTTTCATGGAGTTCACTGTGATAGTAGCAGCGCTGAAAGACCAAATTTTTATTCACTTTTGTATGCAGAAACTCGTTACACTGGGGCGCTTGCCCATACATATACCGCTGCTATTTGCACTATATAAGGAATACGTACACATCAATTAGTTTTGGTACACCTTGTATAGTATATCTTAATTAATATTAGTGACAAGTATTTCTTTTTGGCAAACTATTGGGTATTAATGTATTTTTGGTGATCGTTATTTTTATTCTCATATTTAATTAAGTAGTTATAATCTATATATTAATACGTGAGCCAAATACTTTGTATCCCTTTTGACGAAAAATGGGGAAACGTATGTGAATGAAATTTTGCACAGCTATAGTTTATATGGGGAAGGAGTGAATCGAGCTAATATTATTTTGAAATTATGAGGTTATGGGTATGCCATTCCATTGGCATACCCTTGATATGAAGCGAGTGTTTATGAATAAGACAATACATAAAGCCTTAATAAGTAAAGTTTCATGTAAGGTATAACTAGGTTCAAACGGCCAAGTTTAAGTGGCAATTACAGTACGCCCACCTCTACATTTACATTGTAATTATACTTAACGACCCTATTTCAACGCTAATTAATAATAATTTCACTAAAATATACAGTTTAAGTAGTAACGGGGGATACCTACGCTTTTTGTTTTTCTGTCTGTACTGACGGTCAACGAGAAAAAAATTAACACGTAGCATGTAGTGATGATGAACAGTATACTTTGAGTCCTAGGAAAAAATTGTTATCATCACAAAAAATGCGATTACAGCGCGTGTAACAAACTTCGACGCGCAGGAAGTTTCCTTCGCGTAAAAGTTTGTTATACGCAAACGGATTGTATATTAAATTTCATCAGAATCGGTTCAGCGGGATCGTGGGATGGCATCAGACCGACAAACATATTATAGTTTTTTTTTTTTTTTTATGAAATAACGGGGCAAACGAGCAAACGGGTCACCTGATGGAAAGCAACTTCCGTCGCCCATGGACACTCGCAGCATCAGAAGAGCTGCAGGTGCGTTGCCGGCCTTTTAAGAGGGAATAGGGTAATAGGGAGGGTAGGGATGGGAAGGGAATTGGAGAGGGTAGGGAAGGGAATAGGGTAGGGGATTGGGCCTCCGGTAAACTCACTCACTCGGCGAAACACAGCACAAGCGCTGTTTCACGCCGGTTTTCTGTGAGAACGTGGTATTTCTCTGGTCGAGCCGGCCCATTCGTGCCGAAGCATGGCTCTCCCACGTATGACCAAGATCAGAACGAATTCTGTGTTTATAAAGTCAAAGCAATAGAACAGGATCATTGATACAGTTTTTTAAACGTATAAATTATAATATCCATACTTAATATTATAAATGCGAAAGTGTCTCTTTGTCTGTTACCTCTTCACGCCCAAAGCACTGAAATGATTTTAGAGATACTTTGAGTCCTGGGATACTTTTTGTCCCGGTAAAATGTACGGTTCCCGCGCGACCAACGAGTTTTAGCGCAACGAAGTTGCAGGCGTCATCTAGTAGATTATAAAATTGTATACAAATTCTTATTTTCAATACTCTGCTCAATAAATTTTATTAATCTAAACGCCTCAAGTCTCAATTATAATAGTAATGATTGATAGAATACGCCTCTCAGTCTATTGCCACCTCTACCACCGTCCACCGCTCATTTCGACTGCGTAACACAGTATGTTACATAGTTAAACTGGACCTCAACAAAAACCTGCAACTCAAAATTCGTTTATAGCGCGGGAACCGTACAATTTTCCGGGATAAAAAATATTCTATGTCCTTTCCCGGGACTCAAGGTATCTCCATACCAAATTTCAGCATTTTACTGTCGTCTTGCGGTTCAGCGGTTTGGGCGTGAAGAGGTAAAAGACACACATACTTTAGCATTTATAATATTAGTAAGTATGCACAAAAGAATGAATGAATGAAGAATGAATTAATGTATATTTTACACACTAAAATTTTCCACGGTAACCTTACATCTTGTAGAGCTTACATATATTATAGCCTATGTCCTTTTCAGTAGACAGGACTTTTTCTCATAGTATTCACTATTCAGTGCATTTAGGTACGTTCTACCTCTTTACCGACGTCATGGTGTACTGGTGAAATATACCCTTAAAATAATAATATAATAATATTATCTATAGACGCTTCACACCACGTCAGTCTGGACTCTGGCCCTGTGTTGAGGACCTGAAGGACTTGTGTTACGGCTACCAGACAACGGAAATATATTTAATACTTTTTATACTAAACATACATATATATATGTTTAGTAAAAAAAGTATAAAATATATAAAAATCTTATTTTATTGTATTATACACATATTTAATACACATCCATGACCCAGGAACTTTGAAAACTTTTTGTTCGTGTCGGCGGGATTCGAATCCGCGACCCCCGGCTTGAGCTGCCAACAGCCCACCGACTGAGCCACAGAGGTCGTCAATGAATTGATATCTGAGTTAAAATTGCCAGTAGGTGACATTTACGGGCGTCTAGGTAGTGAAGATTGGCCTTACATATACATAAACCCACAACCTTTATTAGTCCTCTTCAAATCTTAATCTTTATGTACTTCAATTATAACCGTATCGAAAGGGCTCGAAACAAAATGCTCGTGCTATAAATCAAGCTATCTATTCAAATATTAATACGCCCTGAGCCGTAAATGGGAATTATAAATTGGATATCATTTCTCACAGTCGCTACGTCGCACACTATAGACCAGGGGTCACCAAAAGGCGGACCGCCAACCCATTGTGTGCGGACCAAGTAATTTCGAAGATGAACTTCGCTAAAATAATTTTCGACCTCGACTCACTGATGAACATCTCCAGGATTTAATATCAATAGATTGCACCAATTTCAATCCAAACATCAGATATATAATTAGATACGAAAATTGTCACTTAATATCTCATTGATATGTAAATAAATATTAGTTAATTACCTTTGTTAATAAATATTTTTTTTATAAAATGTGTGGTCCGCGAACGTCATTTCATTTCTTAAAAAATATGGACCCCGAGCGAAACTAATAATTGGTGACCCCTGCTATAGTTACGTTGAGCAAAAAGACTAGAGCCGTCAACGATAGCAGCTTAGCAAAAATTTATACGCCTTCTGAATTTATCAGTTGATATTATATCTTATTTTTCTCTTCGGATAAAACCCAACACTTATCCTAATGTGAAACTTAGTGAAATTGTTTCTTCATCTCGTACACGGTACAAGTTTCCTTCAACTCCCAAGCGGCCACATGCGCCGCGATAACAATAGAATAGGCTTTAATATGTCTGGTTTTGCCACGAGCGAGGGATTAAAAACTGCAGCACTGAATTGCTTAGTTTTTGTGACTTTTGTATTTTCAAAGCTGGAAACACCGTTTGTAGCTATATTTTACTCAAAATTAATTCGTTGCTGTTGAATAATCTAAGTGTTTCCGACTTTGCTATTGTGTCTGGTTTTGCCACGATCGAGGGATTAAAAATTGCAGCACTGAAGTGCTTAGTTTTTGTGACTTTTATATTTTTAAAGCTGGAAACACCGTTTGTAGCTATATTTTACTCAAAATTAATTCGTTGCTGTTGAATAATCTAAGTGTTTCCGACTTCTATTGCATAATTGTTACGCCAGTCACCTTTTACTGTCTACTTATTAAATAATTCGGCAACCTTGTACCCAAATTTATTAGTCATTTGCTATCAATTATTACACGCAATTATAGTTAAAACATTACACATTTGGTTTTCGACACAGCACAATATTAATAATACGACTGCACCTGTCGGTATTGAGCAACTTTCATCAATTTTTAATACTTATTAAAAATTCTAAGTAGCAAAGCAAATTAATTAGTAATTTTTCGCAATTCACCGCTAATGCCATAGTGCTAATACTATGGCATTAGCGTATTGAAACATGTTTTATGCTTATTAATTTAAATTACAGGTTTTGACCTATTAAAGTAAAACAATATGTAATAATAATTTACCACTCATTTGAAAATGTTTAATTATACACCATTTATTACATTAAAATATACTCTTGACATTCTCATTGACATATTATTTGCCCATAAAATTCATAGACGTGGTAAACGTCTAGTCTTTTAAAAAAGAAGTTTATGTTTACTAGCTAAATCCTAGTTAAATTAAGAAGATTGAAGATTGAAGGCATATAAGGAATTAGAATTAACGTGTTATTTTAAGCCTCAGGTTCCGGTCGCAAGTGTGCGCCGAGGCCAGCCCGCGGGAGAACTACTAAAAACAAAAACTCGACAAACAAATGAGGCGAACAGTTCGGGCCGTTCTTGTTTTAATAACGCGATATTTTTTATTATAATATCCAATTATGGCGGGGCTATTTTGACTGTTGTCGGGGTAAGTCGGCCTAATTAATGATTTCCTCGCAGTAGGAAATCGGCCCAATGGAACCCTACATTGTTTTTTAACTCACTTTTGATGGCGGCCATTTTTATTGTTAATTGTTTTAGTCGTAATCTTGATTCGTGACGGCCGATTAGGTTATTACATTAGTACACAATATTTCAGAGCTTTTATTAGCGGGGTCGTTAAACCACATAAAAATTATAATATGCTGTAAAGAAAGTTTCAGTTAAGCGTTTAAAATAAAATCGGCCAAGTGCGAGTCGGACTCGCGCACGATGGGTTCCGTACCATTATAGAGCAAAAATAGGCCAAAAATTGTGTTTTTTGTGTAGGAGCCCCCATTAAATTTTTATTTTATTTGAATATTTTTTGTTATTATTAACATACACAATCTGTGAAAATTTCAGCAGTCTAGCTATTGCGGTTCTTGAGATACAGCCTGGCGACAGACAGACAGACGGACGGACTGACGGATAGACAACGAGGTCTTAGTAATAGGGTCCCGTTTTTACCCTTTGGGTTCGGAACCCTAAAAAGAGCAAAGTTATAGGATTTTTAATAAAATATAAGTTTTCTAGTACAAACGCGATGTGAGCTATTTTTCCGCTCACTGAGCGTTTCCGGTCTTTGAGCGTAACATAAGTAAGTACCTACATAAAGAATTTCACAAACAAACAGACACTCTAAAAGTTAGTCGTTTGACGTATATATGATTAGCACTCTGCTAATTGCTAAAAGCTGGTAGTATTAAAATAATAGAACTGGGGTAAATTCAGCATTCGTCATCGAAGTTCTAACACCACGTAAGTCACTTTTTGCCTATTTTGACCTTTTGATTCAATTCGCTAGAAAATCGGATGACGTGTCGTTTTAGCCAATCGGAACACGTGTCGGCAACAAAAACTCGTAAAATATTTAAAATGTAAATCTGAACTAGGTACTGTGGAATCTGTACAAAATTCAATTCATTTTTTCTCTCTCCTGAAAAGATCCTATTTTTGACTTACGTTGTGTTAGAACTTTAACGACGATTTCGGCCTTCGGCGCCGATACTCTATTTTATAACCATTCTTAAAACGTTCTCCGCGGAGCCCCGGGGCTCATTCAAACACAAAACAGTATTTTTTATTGGCGGTCCGGCAAAAATGTCACTTAAAAGGGCTCCGCCATCAAAAAAGTTCGAGAACCGCTGCCTATACCACTATCAACTCTATGTCCCAAACAATGTATACCACCTAGGCAAGAGGTTCGCATACACACGCTAGTGTTATAAACTGATATTCCGCGAAGCATTAAATATGAGTCGAGCAATTAGTGAAGAAGCACGTTATTAGTTTTGTTTAGTACATAATTATTATATACGCTAAGTACCTGTCACATTATGAGTTAAAACCTTGTGATCGACAAAGTTGCCGCTCTGTCAGATACTATGTGAAGAAAACTTCGACTGTTTAGCAGCGCCGTGGAAGCGTCTTTACGGACACATAGTTACGTATGTATTTAAGATGTGGATTGAGAAGACATCTTTTCAACAAAATTAGCACACTATAAACGTAAATAATAAAATAGGTACACGTACGTATGTATGACCGGCCATGATTGTATTGCACGTTGGGAAATATTCTAAACGGAAAGTGTTCAACGCGTCCGTATTGTGAAGGTCCAAAACTGGAAAGTCGAGCAGAAAGTTTGTATATAAAACCTAGTGCATAAGTGTGATACTAGGTCTACAAAAAACCAATTAAAACAAGATCTGTGTAATTCGAGGAAAAGTGCAATCGAGCTCTATTACAGCTAATGCTTGGAAAACTCGCGCCTTGATAGACGCGGAAATATTGCGAATAATCAGAGCGATGATGATTGTACCTACATGCTAACTTATTTTACCTCTGCCGTGGGCTTTAGGGAAAAGATATAAGGGTCAAACTCGCACAAACTTCGGAAGAAAGATACGCTAATGACATTTGCTAACATCCTTTTTGCGTCGGTCGCATAATAACTTTCTTTCCTGCCGCTGATGGCGAGGTAACGTCCCACGTTTTTGCCGCTCCGACATCTCTGTTACTCTTAATTATTATATTAATAATGGTAGGCTTTTTACTGTGCGGTTTTCCGAATGTGATGTCAATTTCGCAACGTGTTTGCAGCGGAAATTAAGAGGATACACCAGAGGCGAGAGAAATTGAAAATAGGTATTTGAAAATGTATTGCTGTCTCACCAATCTCAAGTCTCCCACCGCAGAGCGTGATAGAGACAACACGACAAAAGTTCTAATAAAAGAACAGAAAATATTCGATTCGTTGTCCGCTGACTCCTTCTCCAAAACTTAACCGATTTAAGTACTTTTTTCATTAAGAATTAAAGGCAAGGCTTGAGCTGTGTTCCTAAGTTTTATTTTTTTTTTTTTGTATATTTTGGCCAGTTTTGTTTTCTGGCTGTTTGAACATAGAGGAAAATCTGGCCATTTTTTTGGGTTTTTGGACGTTCTTATCTTTTTTAATAATAAAATTCTGAAAAAAAAGAAAACATAGGGACATGCTAATAGTGGCCATAGATATTCAGGAAAAAAATCATAACTCTACCGGCATTATCCAGGGAGGAAACAGGGGACAACGTTTGTATGGAAAAACGGCGGTGTAGACTCCTCTTAAGGCTTAATCATCGTATTTTATATTTGTAGCAAATATACTATAGGCCGCAACTTCGTACCGAAATTCGGTTGTCGACCGGTAACCCTATTTCTCCGGGGTGACGTCTATCCTTTGACCCGTCTAGTGACTGCTGTGACTCAGTGCCTCCACCATTTTTTATTCAATTCAGCGGTACTAGAGTGAACAAGTAGCAGACAAACAGGGGGCCTAGACAAGCGGCAAGTGATTATCGTAAACGCACACGCCAACGCCACAAAATGTATGGGATTTGACATTAGTATTCGCTAGCGAAGCGATGACTTAATAATAATTAATATGTCAAATCGCATACATTTTGTTAGCGTTTACGGCTGATAGACTGGCAAGTGGCAGATGCACATTGCCATTTCCCATTTTATTAGCAGAGATTAAGTTATCGTAATCTTATATCAATGAAATACAGCTGGCTATTAAACGCCTAAAGAACCACAAGAGCCCAGGTTCAGACTCTATTTCCAATGAGTCCCTAAAAGTAGGTGTAGAGGTACTGGCTGATATAATAACACATATATTTAACAATATCCTTAAAGAAAAAGTTGTCCCAATACAATGGACATTGTCAGATATAGTACTACTCTACAAAAAAGGAGACCCTGCGAACATAACAAACTACAGACCAATTAGTTTGATGTCTTCTCTGTATAAGCTGTTCTCTCAATGTATCCTGGCAAGAATTGGACCAAAAATCGATAGCAAACAGCCAGTAGAGCAGGCGGGTTTCAGGTCTGGATTCTCAACAATAGACCATATTCAAGTTATTAGTCAAGTCGTCGAAAAACATAAAGAATTTAATACGCCTCTATATCTGGCTTTCGTCGACTATCAGAAAGCATTCGACACTATTTCGCACCAATCGATTGCTAGTGCTCTACAATATCATGGAATTGACGAGACATATATCCACATAATCATGAACATCTATAACAATTGTAAAAGTCGAATCAAACTTGACAGGACTGGGCCGTACTTTGAGATATGTAGAGGCACAAGACAAGGTGACCCTCTATCTCCAAAAATTTTTATAGCCGTACTGGAACTCATCTTACAGCAGGTGAATTGGGCTGAATCTGGCATAAACATAAACAACAAATATCTAAGCCACCTGAGATTCGCAGACGACATCGTGATTTTTTCAAACGATGCATCAGAGATAGAGGAAATGCTCAATACTCTGCATCGAAATAGTAAAGAAGTCGGCTTAGAAATCAACTTTGAAAAAACAAAAATAATGACTAACTATGTAGAGAAGCAGGTAAAAATAGACGACCATGAAATTGCCTACGTCGCAGAATATATTTATCTGGGAAAACTAATATCATTTCACGATACAGATGGTAAAGAAATTGAGAGAAGGATGTCTATTGCATGGAACCGCTACTGGAGCCTTAAGCATATTTTTAAGTCCAAAATGCCAATAAAATATAAAAAAGATCTTATGGATGCGTGTATTCTACCAAAACTAACTTATGCTTGCCAAACATGGTCTCTTACTGAACAAAATAAGTACAGAAACACTTTCATTAGAGATCAGACCCAACTACGGGATATCAGAGATCACGCACTAAAACTCAAATGGAGGTGGGCAGGACATATTGCACGATACAAAGACGGCAGGTGGACAAAGTCGGTTACTGCATGGCACGGACCTAGATCAGGGAAACGCCGACCAGGACGTCCCCACAAACGATGGGCAGACAGCGTACGAGCAGTGGCCGGCAGACACTGGATAGATGTGGCACAAGACAGGGAGTGGTGGTCAAATTTGGAGGAGGCCTTTACCCAAACGGGGGTTCCAAACAAATAAATCACTATGTAACATAATAGATAATTATATTAGAAATATTAATTTAGACATTTGATTGTTATATTTTGTGACATTGCTAATGATAAAATTTTATAATTGCAAATACAAACAATAATTGTACTTTTAACATTAATAATTAAATATGCTATTAAATTGATGTAGAATATGATATCCATGGAATGTAGTAAACGAAATTTTTCATCATAATTGCAAATTTAAAATATTATGTAATTTAAATTAGTATTTGGAGCAAATAAAAAGGCTTTTTATTTTATTTTATTTTTATAATCTTATATCTTTAAACGAGCAATTCTTGTATATAAAGCTCGGTCAAACAGCTAGTATTATTTAATTTTACGATACTTTAATCAATTTCCAATCCTTAAACGAATTTACAATTATTAAGACCCCTAAAACAATAGTGCGGCCAGGCGCGCCGAAGTTTACGAGACAAGTCCCAATAAATTACAACGTTAATTGTATCGTGATAGGGTTTCGGCGCGGGGCGGTGAGGGGGCGATGAGGCGTGGGGACGGCGGGGGCGGCGGTGTTGATCACTGTTGATTTTCAGTTTATTTCATTAGATCGGCGCTGCGGGGTGCGCCCGTTTCGACGCCGACTTTGATAGAGTGACCACACTTTAAGATTTTTTTAATAAGATGTTTTATTATTTTCTTTTAATAACTAATACGAATTGGTGTTAAACGTAAAAAGGTTAAATAAGAATATAATTCTTAATCTTAGCAATATTGATGTCTTTAGATTGTAGGTAAATACTAAATACGTTCATTCTAGCTACCAGTTACTATATAAAATATATAATAAACAAGAAACACTTTCTTTATCTACTTTATTTAAAAAAGTTTAAGATTATCGTAGAAATGGTCTTTACTTTGACGTAATTTAGTAAACTTTAATAGCAGGTTAGTAAAAGGTTCCATGATCAGAACACTGAACACTCGTCGAACAAACGTCTGTTGTTCTGTTCATGAAATATTGATTATTGAATCTGTCCTACAAACTCCTAGTTCATGGCAACCCTAAAGCAATTCACCTGTCCAGTTAAAAATTGTAAAATATTGGATTTTTAATAAAGCGGCGTTTTCAATTTGGAGTTTATGTTCTTTATCGGTGTGACATCGGAGATAATCAACTGGCGCCCTGCGAGATCCTGCAATACAGTAAACATAAACACTGTAGATCTTTCTACCAAACCGCCCTATTAGTGTACGTTTTTGGACAACTTTAGAAAGTAGCACCAGATAAGCTACGTGCAGGAACTAGGTGGGAGAGTTATTGTCAATTAAATAATACAGTATACAATTTAAGTACAGTATATAGTACAAGTTTCGGATTTTAGACGTCGCACAGATTACTAAATAGGTACTACGTAATGTATGAGAGAACGTGCAAAAGTGGAAGCGCATGTCAAATCAATAATTTACTACAAGTTTCAGTATAGCAACAGCAGTTCGCGGAATCTTTTTTCGTAGTTCCCTAAATTACAAATCACAGGAGTGGAAAAATTATCTTTATGTTGCACCAATTTCAATTCAAGAATCCATGTCGCTACTGTGTTTGTATTATATAATATTTATTTATTCACCAACAGAATGTAATATGACAGCTTTAGCATGTCGCTCGGGCTCCCTGTGATCATATCAAATTGTACTCACTACTCGTGGTAGGATACCGCTATCGATCCTGGCGACACAGGAGATACAGCGGTGGGAATGTGTGGTGGGCCAAAGCCTGATTTAAAAAAAACTGTATTTGTATTAGTGCAATGATCCTGCATCCAGGTATCCTGCCGATCGACCCTGTGTGCAGGATCCCCAAGTAATCGAAACAGCAGAGGCGTATAAATGACATAGTGTCTTCCTTCGCAACTAAACGTGTTTATCTGCAATTCACGTCCACGTGACGTGTTACCTGAGCCTAGGGCTGCCATCCATCCGGGTTTCCCCAGATTTGTCCTAGTTTGAAAGGCATCCGGGGTGCGTCCGGCCGGGTTTTGCAAAAGTGTCCGGACACTTTTGTTGAGAGAAATCCAACTTTATAGCCAAGCAGCAATAAACGAAATATAAAAACTTGCTAAGCATACACACGATTTCTTGCACGGACTTGAGTTAGTCAGATTTTTACAAATTCTTGTTGGAAAAGCAAAAGTTGGCAAGACGTTATCGTAAATACTGTTTAAAAGTTTGTGGTTAATTCCCCGGACACCTTGTCCAGGGAAATAACCACATTTCGGCCAAATGTCCAGGAATTTTGCCGTGCCTGACCGGCGAAGGCAATTTGGGTGATGGCAGCCCTACCTTAGCCGGATGTTTAACGATTATAGTTTTTCAATTAAGCCCTCGTAAATTTGCTATGTTTAATAACCTATAATGACATACATAGTTAATTAATAACGTAATCCAGTGATATTATATTGATTAGAATTGAGTACGATTGCTAATCTAGAAGAAAAAAAATGTTTTTAATTCTGGATAGGATAATGTACACCGATCAGTATAATGAGGCGAGTCACTAAAGTTTATTTAAAATATCAAAATGTGGTTTAGATAATAATTGTGTGAATTCTGGTCTTTAAAAGCGACTAACCCAAAAAATCAAACATCGTCCTTCTCTCTTCACACTCACTTATATGCTATTCAGGTGAAAAAGGACGACGCGGATTCATCGCCAATTGAGTTTTTTCTCAATAACTCAAATATACAACATTTTTAAAATCCGCTAGGTCGATCTCTCAATGATACAATTTTATGCAATGTCTTAAAATATTAACTTAGTTCAATGCACGGTTATGGTAATAAATGAAAAATTCGTGAAAATTAGATGCATCTTTGTGATTTTTTTTCTATCGAGAAAATTTTAAGATATCGTGTTTTTGCTCAGATCGAATTCTTGGAAATATAATGTAGTATCTAATTTTAGAAAATAAAACAATTCGGGGCTTATTTTCAAGTATAAAAATGAATTATAAAATGGACACTTTAGGGTTAGTCGCCCCCTTAAGCATGCGGTATCTAAAACTTGAAAAAATGCCCTGTTCCATTAACCAGGTTACGAGAATAAAGGACAAAATGCATAATATGGCATAATAATTTGTGTATTGGGCGCACACTTGGGATCATAAAAATAACTCCAGGTCAGTTGCATTAACTTCATAGTATTAATTTCATTACGAAAGTCAGCCTGGGGATCCCTAATTATAATATTATTAACTATTATCGTTAAAGTCTGTCGATTGAGAGATACCTACATAAAATTTTATGTAGGTTGTAGTACTAATTATAAATTGTATTAACAAAGTCAGCGTAAATTATGCTAGTCAACAATAACTATTAACTAACTCTTACTCTTTATTACAGGATTATGAACACATTTATAACTACCACTTCTAATCTATATATATAAAACTCAAAGGTGACTGACTGATTGACATAGTTATCTATCAACGCACAGCCCAAACCTCTGGACGGTTCGGGCTGAAATTTGGCATGCAGGTAGATGTTAGGACGTAGGCATCCGCTAAGAAAGGATTTCGATAAATTCCACCCCCAAGGGGTTCAAATAGGGCATGAAAGTTTTATATAAGTACCTGGATGACCGAGCTTTGCTCGGTATAGCAAACACTCATTGACTTCGTGTTACTTAATAAGGCCATCTGCTGGTCGTTAAAACAATTAGTTGCTCAAAAAATAATATTATTATTCGCCAATAGATGTCAGGAAGAGTCATATTTTTCAGTTTATCGATTATCGATAAAACACGAATAAAAAGACATTTTCTGAAAATGATTCCTAGCTAGATCGATTTATCGCCCCCGAAACCCTCTATATACTAAATTTCATGAAAATCGTTGGAGCCGATTCCGAGATTCCAATTATATATATACAAGAATTGCTCGTTTAAAGATATAAGATAATACTTCTTAACGCGAGCGAAGCCGCGGGCAAAAGCTCGTTTTCAATAAAATTACATTCGATTTCAGCTGCATCTAGTTAAACTTTAAAGCCATTCAAGAGTCTTAAATATATTAATAAGGCACTACTATAATTACACACAATTCTTGCGTAGAGCTAGACTCAATCTCTACTCATAAAAAAACGGCTTTTCTTTTTTTTGTATAAAAAGTGATATAATATCCGAATGCATTTTAAATTGAAACAAGGGGGGCTCTAAAACATAATTTGTTCTCAAAGTGGGCGGTAGACAAAATAAGTTTGGGAACCCTTGCTGTAGAGTATTGTCAAGAGTTAGCGATTTTGATTGGCTAACCTCAGATATGTTAAACAATCAACAACTCTGTTGAATAGATAAACTCCTGTCAAAAAACCTTTTATACTGCGCTCAGTTTCTGTTTATTTAAGGAGTGAGCACACTGAGACGGGCCGTGCCGGGGCTTAGCGTGCCGGTGCTCATCGCAAAAATCCGCCTCCATACAATTTATATGGGAGCGGATGCGCATATCGCACACTGTGTCGGGGCGCAGCGGATTTCCACTTCCATACAAATTGTATGGAGGCGGATTTTTGCGATGCGCCCTGGCACGCCATGCCCCGGCACAGCCCGTCTCAGTGTGCTTACTCCTTTAGAGCGCTATTAAGGGAAAAGGGAGCGCAGCGCGACTTCTATATTTTACGGATTAAAAGGCCAAAGTCTCTATTGAACTTGAAAAGCACACAACGTGGGTGTATGTTGCCAATTTAAACATAAAGTGACAACATCGCGTAAGACTATCAACGAATTATCGAACTTTCTACATTAGCATATATATTAGGCGACGGTGGTAGCCCGTGGTTCTCGCTTGCCCTCAGCGGGGAATCAATAAAACAGAATAGCTATTGAGTAATAAATGTCATTAATCACGGATGAGCTACCAGCTCTGACATATGGATAATTTCAATTTGTGTATAAAGCAGTAGTTCGGTTAAGGAATGATTCAAAGGAGGGTATAGATAATAGAGTGCGTGAGCGGGAACCTAAGCGATTTTTGCAGGAACTTATTCAAGGTGTTTAGGGGCAAAACATACTAAAAGTCCTGACGTCTAGGTGAGCCGGGGGGAGGGGAGGATGACAAGCACCCCGAACAAGTTCCAGCAGAAATCGCTTCATCATATCAGCCTATAGTCGTCCACTGCTAGACATAGGACTCTCTCAATGAACACCAAGATGACCGATCGCTTACAAGTCGCTTACTACAGTGGAATATACGATTTTGTGTATCAATAGCGCGGGGTTATAAATTAATAAGGCTGAATTTATTTGAGGCGGCGTAAACACGCGGTTTCGCCGCTTACTGAGAGACCACAAGCAAATGTATTAGTAGGGGAGGGGAAGGTGCTAATTGTGTAGTCACTCGAGCGTCATGGAGACCTAGAGCGTCATGGAGACCTAGTAGGTTTTTTACACTAGGTAAAACTGATAAAAAAATAATAAGATCGTTTTTTATTTTAGCGGTAAGTTACCTACCTGTTGCCATTATTGATATCGAGCAAAAAATGGCAGAAAAAAAGTTTGTTGTATGGGAAATAAATATTTAATTTCTTTTGCTTTAAATAGGTACCTATATTTTGTTGTTAAAGGGGCAACACTTGATAATCTGTGAAATTTTCAACTCTCTAGCTATTACCGTTCTTGAGATGCAGCCTGGAGACAGACGGACGGACAGACGGACAGACATTGAAGTCTTTACTGGACTTGGCGATACAATAAAATTGAAATATTTAATTGTTATAAACTAAAATTGTTATCCTAAGAGCTATGACGTAGCAAGATGGTGAAAATTGAAAACGGGCATCAAAGTAAAATTAGCAATTTTTACTTACTGACAGTTAAAACTACTTAGGCCTCTTAGGTGGGATTTCACCAAACACACATAAAACTTAGTTTTATAAAACTTAGTTCCCATTGAACGCGTTCATGCTGCGACGTAAATCTCGATTTATTTCGATTGGATTTCACAAACTTCTTTTGATCGCGATTATTAAATCTAAGTTTACGTGACGTCACACGATTATTTTACATGTTTTCATCATTTTAAAGCCTTTTCAAGTTAATTTAACTACAAAATAGCAAGAAACAATACATAAACTAACAAACGCATGTGTCAAAACTGTCATCTTCACATTTATTTTGTCTATGTTTTTAGTTCCGCCATGACAGGGCTTGAACGGGTTTTATAACGTTAAACTTCGGACTTTGGGCGTTCAGAAGATAAAACTCGGATTTGCGTTGAACGCGTTCAGTTTATGCTGGTGAAATGCATTTCGATGTTATGATCGCGTTTATACGTTTTGAACCGGTTCAAAGTGCTTTGAACGCGTTCCATTTCTTTGGTGAAATCGCCCCTAACACACTGCGACTTTTAACAGCGATGCAGTAGCGCGTTTTTGAAACACCAGCAATTTTTGTATCGAGCGTCGCGCGTTGGTATCGATACAGCGGTTGCGCGTTAGCATCGATACACACGCGCGACACCAGATTTTTGCATTGATTTTGCTTCTGCATCGGGACAGCATCGCTACTGTATCGCGACTGTATCGATGCTTAAGAGGATACACCAGGGGCTAGAGAAATGAAAAAAAAGTACGTGTAATATCTATAGCTGTCTCCCTTACCTCAAGCCTATACCGCAGAACGCGATAGAGACAACTGCAGAAAATCCAGAAAATCAATGTTTCGTTGTCCCCTGATTCCTTCTCCAAAACTTAACCGATTTAAGTAGTTTTTTCATTAAAGATTAAAAAAAGGATTGAGCTGTGTTCCTATGTTTTGCTTTTTTTTGTATAATCTAGCCAAATCTGTTTTCTGAACGTTTGAACACAGCGGAAAATCTGGCCATTTTTTTGGGTTTTTGAACGTTCATATCTTATTTAATAATTAAATTATGACAAAAAAGAAAACATAGGGACATTGTATTAGTGGCCGTAGATATTCAGGAAAAAAATTATAACTCTACTAGCATTATCCAGGGAGGAAACAGGGGACAACGTTTGTATGGAAAAAAGGGCGGTGTGGAATCCTCTTAATGTAGCGCAAGTGTGTAAAGGTGGACCATTTGCGACTGCATCGCTGATAAAAGTCGCAGTGTGTAAGGCGCCTAAGTAGTTTTTTAAACTGTCAGTAAGTAAAAATTACCCTTAGCGCCTTAGCCTTACCTACATACATAAAACCATAAAACATGAATATTGTAAAAAATAATAAAAGTGTTTTATGACTTGCCACATACAATATACTTCAAAATATTATTTAGGTAATAAAAAGTTCGGAAGGTCGTGTACATAGTTATGAAGTCCTCAACGATATAAAAGAGTATGAATAAATAATAAGATGTATGGCGGAATTTCTTATATACTTACCTAATTAATGTTGTGACAATGCAAATAAAGATACTTAAAAAATAAAGATAATTAAAAACGTTATTATGGGTATTATAATAATAAATAATTATTAAATAATGTTTTTAGGGTTCCGTAGCCAAATGGCAAAAAACGGAACCCTTATAGATTCGTCATGTCTGTCTGTATGTCTATCTATCTGTCTGTCTGTCTGTCTGTCTGTCCGTCCGTATGTCACAGCCACTTTTCTCGGAAACTATAAGAGCTATACTGTTGAAATTTGGTAAGTAGATGTAACGTGTGAACCGCATTAAGATTTTGATACAAAAATGGAAAAGTGTTAGGGTATGTATAGGTACAACTAAAACAAAAAAAATTTCTTTCATCTAACCTATGCGCTTGGGGTATTTATGAATAGGTCTTTAAACATCATATTGAGGTTTCTAATATCACTTTTTTTTCTAACTTGGATAGTTTGCGAGAGAGACTCTTCCAAAGTGGTAAAATGTGTCCGTCCCCCCGTCCCCCCCCCCCCCCCCCCCGTCCCCCATACTAAATATATGGGTACATTACTATAAAAACTACCAACGAAAATTGGTTTGAACGAGATCTAGTGAGAATTTTTTTTATACATCATAAATAGTAAACCTTAATTTAAGTTTCAGTAAATCAACTGAAATATAAAAATAAATCAAAAACCTTTAAATATAAAACTGCTGCGGAACCCTTCATGGGCGAGTCCAACTCGCACTTGGCCGCTTTTTTATGTAATAAGGGGGCAAACGAGCAAGCGGGTCACCTGATGGAAAGCAACTTCCGTCGCCCATGGATACTCGCAGCATCAGAAGAGCTGCAGGTGCGATACCGGCCTTATAAGAGGTAATAGGAGAGGGTATGGAAGGGAAAAGGGTAGGGGATTAGGCCTCACGTTTTCTGTGAGCTGTGACTTGTAGGTGTTACGCAGAGGTTTGTAACCAAGGCCGCAAGGGCTGCGTGCAGTTGGATTTTCTTTTTGTGTCTTTTCATCTTAACCGTAGAGTATTTTACACGCTTTTATAAGCTTGGGCTGTATGTATGTAGTTAATAGTTATGTAACGTAATCTTGAGCACGATTTATACCTATCTCCAGTCTAATTAATTCGAAACTTTTCATACGTATTAACCTATCAAGCCCCATAAGCTCACCGGTGAGCGAGACACAATAGAATAACAATAGATTTCCAAGAATCCACAATCGAAGGATTAAGAGCCAATGACAATACAATAATTTGTTAAATTATAAAAATTAAATTCGCATAATTCTAATAAAAGATGAAAATAAATAAAGCGTTTTTAGTTTTTTAAGCTATTAGGTATTATTTTATCAGCTATAGATAGTTACAATCATATTATGTTTGCATAATTACCTACATATTTTATTTACAAAATTTAAAAGCCGCTTGGCCCTAATCTAGTAAACTCTACCAAACTGTTTCTTTGACGAATCTGAATTTATTTTTTTCATGAATATGAGTTTTGACCCTTTTTTCCATTGGGGAAATGCGTTTACGCATCACGAAGAAGGCCACCGGGCCAAGGTGGTACTCCCCGCGGACGGTGAGGGCCGCGCCCGGGCATACCCACTAAAACCCGACGGTGTTCCTGCTTTTCCGCTTTTGGCAGAGCCACGGGATGCGTGGAATACACAACCGCGACCCTGCCAGCAAATGCCTCTAAGGCCTCAGCCTCGAAATCAGCGGGCAGCGGGGCGGTGGCGGCGGTGGCACGGGAGCGGCGCGTTCAAATTAACGTATTTTTATAGAACTTGCCTCGAAGATAGGGGTGCGGTGAGCTGCGCGCGGCGTAGATACTAGATACTACAATATTGTATAATCTATGGCGTACGTATCCACCACCGCTCCATCCCCGCAGCCCGCAAAATTCGAGGCTGAGGCCTAAAGGCTTCAGTGTATGGTTGTTAGGCCCATACTGACACTACGACGAGATGCGCGGAACAGCACATCGCGGCCAACTCGGGGTCTCAATGCTGTTGGGCGACGGTGTCCCCATGCCGTCACCCTGAGCTGCCCAGCTAAGTCGGGACCTCGGGGCCATGTTGGCCCTTTGCCTTCGCCTTGGCCTCCTTCGATGACTGGGATACCTTTTATGCAGCACTCGGATTATTGGGTACCTTTCAGCTTTTGTTTGTTTTATTTTCTATCCAAAATCTATCTTAATTTTCTAAAGTCCGATACTTTTTAATCTTAAATTTTTTGCCTGTAATATTCAATTAAAAAATAATAATTTATCTAAAAACTAGCTAAAAACCAGCTGCATGTTAGCGCTCAAACTTCAAAGCTACCTTTCGCGAATGATTGAGATGTGAACGATTCATCACGCAAAAAAAACTTAATCGATTATAAATCGAATAAGTTCTCGATTGTTTTTTTGTGTTCCAATTTCGAATATTAGGGGTTCGCAGCGTGACGCCTGTCGCTACGCATTATAGAATTTCGATTTCGCAGGTGCAAATAAAGGTTATGGATAAAGCAGGTGGTTTAAATATTATTAATTGTACAAATATTACACGCCGTTCAACATGTTTGATATTATTTGATTAGGGATTGATATTTACATAATATAATTATACAAACTTACGTAACATACGAGTTTTAAGATCTTAGACCTACTTAGCTCTTGGACTAACCATACTTAATGTGTATGAAAAATGATAAAAATTAAAAATGTCTCATTATAACATGTGTATCTCATTAAATATGTGTACTTTCCATATAATAAAAATCGTAAATAGGTATATGTATAGTATAAAAGTATTAAATATATTTCCGTTGTCTGGTACCCGTAACACAAGTCCTTCAGGTACTTAGCACGGGGCCAGACAGACGTGGTGTGAAAGTTGAAACGTCCATGATAGATATTATTACTTATTATTATTATAACAATAATTTTAATAGAATATTTTCAGCTTATCTAGTAGTAGATAAGCTGAAATTTAAAAAAAAAAAGTTTATACGTGGGAGAGCCATGCTTCGGCACGAATGGGCCGGCTCGACCGGATAAATACCACGTTCTCACAGAAAACCGGCGTGAAACAGGCTCTTAAAAGGCCGGCAACGCACATGCAGCTCTTCTGATGCTGCGAGTGTCCATGGGCGACGGAAGTTGCTTTCCATCAGGTGACCCGTTTGCTCGTTTGCCCCCTTATTTCAAAAAAAAAAAAAAGATAATTCGAATACTTGTATCAGTTGTTAATAAATTACACTTCTACTTTCTATTTGTTTTATTTTTGTAATAAATAAGTATACGACTAGTAAATTTTACTGCCACATGTTACCATTCGACCAACTCAAACGAAACTCACGTTAATTGTAATATGAGTTATGCCAATAATTATACCAATAACATTTATTGGTATTTTGGATTCTCTTCAACGTTCGACAAAATATGAATAGGCGTAATTTGTATTAGTTTAAAAAATCTACCCGTCAGTGTTATACGCGTATAATAATATACAATTAGTGTAGCCCGGGACCGCGGACATTAGCCATGGCCGCCCCGGGCACTACCAGTCTACCCTGACCCCTGCCCCTCTAGGCACGGACAAGACGTATCCGTCAACCCGCGGGGGTCTAGCGCCCTGGCCGTCACTCCGAAACGCTATTAATTTGCGTTGTTAAAATGATTGACATATTCAATTAGCGAGGTGACCGGGGACCTCCCAACTCGGTTCAACCGTTAACGACCAATTTAGCTTGATCCCCGCCCTTCTGCACCCGTGAAAATTCAAAGGCGAGATTTACAAAGTTGGGGGATCAAGTTACGCTGGTTGTTTGCTAGTGTTTCGCGGCTTAAATGTTGTTTTCTGCAATTACTGCTAGCGTGTCTTTGGTTTAATAAGCCTTTCAGCGTTGCTTTCCTGTGATTGAGTGTGGAGCTAAATTTACTTTTCGAATTTCGAACGACAGGCTTAATTGAAAAATTGATTAATTTCCCGATAACTTAACCTATTTAATATTTATCATTTAAAGGTGTTCTACATGCCTCGCAGATTTCTTCAGTTTTTATATTACGTTTACTTAAAAACAGAAATATTACCCAATTTAAAGCGTCTTCGAACTCTACATGTAGAGTTTTGTTGAACAATTTTTTCTCTATAATAATTGTATCTAAGTAATGAGATTCACAAAGTGAATTGCAAAAACGCATATGAGGTTTTGGCTGGCTTCTGAGGTTTTCAGGCAGGAGCTTATCTTTACAATAGCGTTGATTGGTTAATGCTCATGATAGCCAGTCAACAACGCTATTGAAAGGTAAACTCCTGGCAAAAAAAAAACTAAAAAAATGTATCCATAGTCCATATACCTACCTACTACGTATACAACCCTGACTTGTTCCATTAAAGACAGGTGACAAACGAAACTAATTTAATTTTACACCGATAAAACTGTCAATAACGCATAAGTGCTAAACTGTTATAAAATGGGTCAAATAATAAATTGAAACGTAAAATGCAAATGTAAGACCACCGAGTCGCTTCCGTGTCCTCACTGGGAACATCGACACATGCAAATACGGCAGATGTTTATAATAATGCTCCTAGTTTAATCCATAACTAATATTTTAAAAGGGAAAGTGTGTCTGTCTGTTACCTCATCACGGATAAAGTATAAACTGCTGAACCGATTTTGCTGGAATTTGGTGTAAAACTCAAACTCAATTTTTTTTTATTCAGAATAAATTTTTTCAAATATTTTCTGAACGTCGGGGCTACACTGGTGCCTACCACCGGTTCGGGAACTAACCCGGCGAGAAGAACCGGCGTAAGAAACTCGCACGGGGCCATCTTTTTCTAAAAAGATGAAAAATTACAAAAAATATATTATAAAATAACAGTGTCATTATGACTAAATAAAATACAACGAGTGTACAATAATTAAACATAATATTATTATAGAAACAGCTCTGCAGGGGCGACCTTATTCCCATGGTGTACTATCATTCATGAAATCAGTAACTTTATAGTACGCTTTGGTACACAAACGTTCTTTAACAACTTTTTTAAATCTATTAATTGAGAGATTTTGAACGATTTCTGTGATCTTATTATAAAGGCGTATACATTGACCTATAAAAGAATTTTTGACTTTAGTAAGTCTAGTCACCGGAATTTCAAGCTTATGTTTATTACGAGTATTTCTCCCATGGGTATCACATTTTTTCTTGAATTGATATATATTCTTTTTAGCATATAATAGATTTGATAGGACATATTGAGAAGCAACAGTTAAGATTCCAGTTAGTAGGTACTTTGTAGTAGGTACTTGGTAGTTAGTAGTAGGTAATTTGAGTCCCGGAAAAGGACATAAGTAGGATACTTTTATCCTGGAGAAATATAGGTTCCTGTGCGATAAACGAATTCTCGAACGTCTAGTTCTAAATAAGTAAATATTAAATAAATAATATAATAAATAAATAATAATATCATAAGTAAATATTAAATATTAATACGTACTGAAAAAAAAAGTAACGCATTTTCGTTACTGAAAAACTGTGTCGAGGTTTCTTGAAAATAGTAGGTATATATCTATGCACTAGTGCTTTCAATTGGCTAAAGTCAAACACGTAAACCGACCAACAGAGTTATTGAAAACATAAACTCCTGTCAAAAAACCTGAGCAGATACTGGATATTACTCATCAAGCGCAATTTTTAAATGTTTCAGTTGTCCTTGTTTTAAACATACTTTATTTTAATTAAACAGTAAAATTCATATAAAATTAAAAGTTGTTTAATATTAAAATAAACAAATACAAACCATGATACAAACATTTCAAAAGAAGACATTTTTGAAAATCGAACACACAATGGAGTATGGATGCACGACGCGTTCTGTTCCACGATACCTGTCACGAAGCCGACTTTTTTATCTGTAAATAATTTAAAAAAACATCCGACCATAGATATCTGTATTAGATGCTGTAAATTAGATCATGACATGGCTTTCTCGCCTCGCGTGACTATTTGTCCAATTCGCGGCGACAAAGACGGCGTGGTGTGAACAATCTCCCGCGGTAACGGTGTAATGAAGTTGTATCTCGTATATTCGTCGCTTTTGAATCGTGTTTCAATTATGTACCACAATAGCAAAGGATAACGTACCGACTTGACATAGATGCGATAGCGTAGATGTGTCTCCTGTAACTTAATGTAAAGGTTATTTGAAAATCTGTGGTTATTTGCCTATTAGTTATTACGTTACTGCACCAAAACGGGGTTAGAAATTATAATAACTGTACGAGTATAAAACTCGTACAGTTATTATAGTTACAACCTCAATTGTTTGTCGCATTTTAGCTTGAGATTCGTGTTATTCGAAAAAGAAAGACACTAATTTTTGTCACTAATCATCCTCAGTGTCTACTTAACAAAAAAGTGTTTAAAAAAATTGTTGGACTTCTTACAACGCCAAAATAAGCAATATTTAAGACAAAAACCGCACAAATTGCGACATAAATAATTGATTTTAAACTGAATAAATAATAATAATATAATAATATCTATGGACGCTTCACACCACGTCAGTCTGGCCCCGTGGTAAGTACCTGAAGGACTTGTGTTACGGGTACCAGACAACGGAAATATATTTAATACTTTTATACTATGCATATATTTAAGATTTTTATTATATGATACACATATTTAATACAACATCCATGACCCAGGAACTTTGAAAACTTTTTGTTCCGTCGGCGGGGTTCGAACCCACGACCCTTGGCTTGAGCTACCAACGCGCTCACCACTGAGCCACCGAGATCGTCTGATAAACGGTGAAATAAATAAACACTATGAATTGCAGGTGTTTATTACAGAATTTGCCACTTACACCCCAAAAGTGTATAAATTCCAATAAAATATGTCAGCATTGAACCTTGAATTATAAAAATGTCTGGAATGTCAAAATTTTCATATTTATTGGTATTTGGTGGCTGAATTAAAATATCAACTTAAGTTCACATAATGCGCCCAATAAAAAAATACAGTGTGAGACCGTCGTCGGTTGATATAGCATAGTTGAACTTTAAAAAATTATATATAGGTATTCAATTTGCCGACTTTTCCTCAAATAACCACTTATCGAACAGTAAGCATAATAATATTTACAAATGTTAACTTCTGTAGACTGTAAGTTTCAAAATCTTAAGAACTTGAAATTGAAGCAAGTCAATAATGTAGAACTCTGCTATTTTTAGGATCTATGTGGCACATTTCTAGTCTCTTTATCAGACAACTAAAATATATATTTTAGTTTTCACCGTATTATTTTTATTTTCACCGTACATAGTTCTTCAACATCTCATATTTACGAAGTGTTATCTCTACGTTATAGTCTATGACCAGTGAATAAGACGTCAGCGGTGGCTCGCAGCGGGTGCAGATTGGGCGAGCATGACGCCGCTCCCCGACATACAGACATACAAATTCATATTTTTTTACATTATAATTATGCTAGTTTAATTGAATCTATTAGATCTTACTGTTGTGAGAAAGCTAAAAAGTTAATGATTTTTTGATATTATGTTTGAAACGTTGTTGTAAGTTAGTATGTATAATACATAATAAATAGTATTAAATAATATTATGATTTTATATACAACATTTAACCACCAAACTTAAACGAAATTTAAATCGCGAAACAACTACACTGGGTGTTTTACTTTCTGCTTAAAGGAACTCGTTCCTCAACGTTTTTAGGGTTCCGTAGTCAACAAGGAACCCTTATAGTTCGTCTGTCCATCTGTCTGTCCGTCTGTCAGTCTGTCTGTCTGTCCGCGGTTTTGCTCAGAGATTATAGGACCTACAAAGTTGTAATTTGGCATGAATGCACATAATATTAATGATGCCGACAAAATTGGTAAGTACATGAAGTCTTAAAAAAAATATATTTTTATGGTACTTACCTTCCCTACCCTAAAACTAGCGGTACTACGGAACCCTGTATTACGCGTGGTCCGACACGCACTTGGCCGGTTTTTTTATCATAATATACTACAATCTAAGAAGTCAGAAGATCGGTAAACTTTTTGTTAAGTATATTTAATTACCATGTGAAAATTGTACGAAACAACAATCTGATTGTTATCAATTATTAATTATTATCATACACAATTTACAATCAATTGTTATGGTGGCCATCGTCGAATTAAATATAAAATTGAATAAGAAATAATAGTCTGCAGCATAATTATTTATATTTAACAATAATTATTATATACCTACTTGTATACTTAACAAATCTTTCACACTGGAACTGAGAAACTGCAAAACTATATTTTGACGTGCAGAAATAAGATAGAAATAGGTACTTACCTAATACCTATTTACAATAGTTAAATTGTTCTTATCTCTACGTAGCTTATTCTGTTTTTATTTTAATTGTTGTGCTTCTATTGCTTCACAACACTTCAAATGCTACCTTGTTACAATAATAACTGCTACTAATAACTAGTAAGCCTAACTATAAACTATTAATTTACAATTCTGCTGCTACCTACATATTGAAAGTTGAAACCGTATTAAAATCCTCTGAACGTCTGCAATCAGCAGTCGTTTTTGTGACACGATGGATTCTGAATGGAGAAGGAAAATTACAGCCCATGCCAACACCTTATTACAGATCATTCGCGATCATTCTACCTGTACCTGTAACCCTTATTGTAACGACATATGTTTGAAAGTCTCAAACTACTGAACGGAACTCTCCAACGGTTGAGGTAATTTGACTGACATTTAAATAATTCCGTCGCGAAGTAATGGCAGAGTAAGTCCTGTTAACTGCTCCACTCATTACCGAGATTAAACTTATGAAAAGAACAATGTTATTAATTTAAATGATATAGCTGATGTTTCAGCTCAAGTGCACGCTATCACAAAGTAGAGCAATAATATTAGGGTATCGTTGCTATTATAATAATATGATGTTAAACTAGTTAGATGACAATCGTATAGTTTTCAGGATAAAAAGTTTCCTATGTCCTTTTCCGGGACTTAAAGTAAGTATATCCACACCAGATTTCAGCATAATCCGCGCTGAAGTGGCAACTGTATTTCCCTGAAAATTGTGCTTCAATACCCTGTAACTTCCTAGTGGTAAAAAAGTATGAACACTCACCTGGAAAGGTGGGAACTATGTAAAGGAATATCATCAACGGACAACGTCGGGGCTTCGCCGGCCGGCTGGCAGCCCAAGAGGCAAGAACATTGTTAAAGGTAGATTGAGCACAATTCAGCCTATCTTTATGTCGATTAACATTATAATATTAGACGTGAGACGCTTCAAGCAGACATTTTTCTTACGTAAGCTCGCACATTTGATTGGTTAGCGAGCGGAAATGCTTGGGAGTAGGAAGATAGGCTCATGTGCATTCATGGGATGTAAAAGTATTTTACAAATCTGGTATTAGACATTCACTAGATATATACGGGTACGATGTGACTCAAGTTGCGACACTTACAAATTAGATATGACTTTCAGTACAGGAGAGGTTCAAGCAAGAATTCAGATCCACTGCTACATTCCAAATCTAGAAATAATTTTACAGATTCAGTGCAAACTACAAATACAGCTGCACCTACAGAACCAGAGAAAAAACCAGGTGATCTTAAACAAATTCTCCAATTACAAGTCCGACATTAACGGCAACCGTAATGATGGTGGCAACATGTTATGAAAGGTAATTACCACAATCCGGTAGTTAATTATTAAATTGTTTAATAGAGGCCCGTGTAATGGCGGCCCGGTTTTTTTGTAAATTGAATTGTGGCTGTGGCGAGACGAGACACGCAAATCCGTCGAGTCTATCATTAAATCATTTGGTATATCTCTAAGTTAAAAGACTCATTTGTACCACTATAATGACAAGTTTTATTCAGAAGAAAGCTTTTTTAATATCAGTGCTTCCCAACTTCCGTACTTGTGACGTTGCTAGCGCAGACCGCATTTCTAAAATAGTTAACTTCAAAGACAATAACTACATTCTGTAACAATAGAGACATCTAGAATTTATAAAAACTTTAAAATGGAGAAGAATAAGTAGGTTGATAGGCACAACTGATAGCCATAATTTTCAAAATTTGTGTCGTATAAACAAGACTCAGCTAATTAAAATGTTTACAAAATCCAAGGATCTGTCTCTTTGCGCTCACGATCTGATCACGCTCGCTCCAAACAAGTAGTCGGCCAGCAAAATAAGTTTCATGAAGTTATTGGAGAAAGTGAAGCTGAATAATTTTCACAATTCAGTATTTTTTCTCTACAAATCTAGTAGAAGTTTCTTAATTGACCGAAAAGGTAGTCAGTGACCAAATTTTTTATTATCCTTTGGGTGACCCTAGGGAATGCAAATCTCGCGAGATTAGGCTCAAGCGAGATCTCGTGAGTTTATGAAAATCAATCTTGCGAGATCTCGAAATTTGTATCTGACGTTTCTATGCACAAGCACAATCTCGTTAATTTCATATGATCTCACCGTTTTCTTGACCGAAATCAATCTCGCTAAAAAAGGCCGAGATCCCACGAAAATGATATCATTACATTCCCTAGGTGGCGTGGCCACCTTCTACGGCCCAGCGACCCTAAGCTTTGGGAAGCCCTGCCCCAGGTTATGCGCACTTGATAGATAATACGCGACAGGACTCGGCTCGATGAATGTGCACTTTGTGTGAGTTATGTCCAGCCAGCCTTATCAGCCCCGTCATAATATACTGAATAAATTATCACCTTTATCTATAACCTTTGTTGAACCTGTCATTCCGCTCTAGGTGATCTTTGGGAACTGCTTACTCGCCCGAGAGTGTTAAGTTTAGTTTTATTAGCAATTTCTGGCAAAAATTTAATCTTATTAGTATTTAGAAATAAAAGCTGGATATTAAGACAAATGTACTATGATTCATAGGCAGATGACGTAATATTTGGTCGCGTTGTGTGAAACCCAGCCGACAGATCACGATTAACATTAACCCCGCGTTCCATTTGAAGTTAAAAACGATCAAAACGCTCAAAATAGGAGGCAATTTAGAGCGTTTTTATCGTTTTTAACATCAAATGGAACGCGGGGTGAATTGACATAATTCAACCAAATGACGTAGCTTAGGTCCGTCAACTGTGTATCAATTTCTTCATGGTACAATTTGAGAATGGTTCATTGGCAGATCACGTGGACCTAAGATATTTGGTCGGGTAATGTTAAGTTAATGGTCGTAATCGGCTGGTTTTGACATAGCTAATCGAAATACTTAAGTACCTACGTTTTCGATTACAATAGATTATGTCAAAACTTATATCCCAATGATATTCTATGTTACTAACGTAACTAGATTGGAAGTTTACGGTAGCAACGCGTTGCCACTTCGAAGATGCCTGCAGGCATATCTCACATACATAATGACATAACGAATATATGACTTGACATTGTCTTTTGAACAAAAAAGTGGTTACGCATTTCTGAGAATCTTTTGTAAGACATTGCTACTCTAGTATTTTAGAAACTCATTGTTATATCCTATCAATTGAAATACTATGTAGTAGGTTCGAAATCAGCCCACAAATCTATTTCTCTGGGAGTAGAGAGTAGATAATTTCTTTAAAGTTTGGTCTAGAATCTAGATGTAAAATGTACTTTAAGATAAAGAATGAAAAAAAGAATATCAAAGCACAATACAAAGCAGTAATCATTATTATCATAATTGAAAATCCAGTAGAAACATTACTTAAGACTATCTCGTTATACCGCCATGTAAGGGCATTATAACCGTGTTGCGTCCCTACAATGTAGCAATTTAGCAAATTATGTAATTGTTCCTCCCGCTGATGGCGAGCTCTTTTAAAAGATAATTTAATAAAAATTCCCGCCGCAAACTCCGCATCTGCTTCGTAATTTAATTAAAAAATTCAAAGAAAACGAGCGCGGGCAATCTCCGAGATTGTCGGGTGCGCTAATTCCGCGACCCAATAATTACCGCGCGCTCGAGAACATAACACAAAACCAATATTTATAACTTTTCGATATTACGCCGCGTCTGCACTATTGGCACTTGTCGCAAAATTTTAACTCTACAAACAAGCAAATGTAGAGTTAGACGGTTCACAAAAGGCGACTTTCCTTTCTTTTAAAAAAACCCCACGTTGAAACGGCTATAAAGTATAATATTATAAGCACTTGAAAACAAACACTAAAGTCAAAAGGCGTTTCTTTAGGCCGGCTTCACAGTTCACACAGAAAGAAAGACTCTCTAGACTCTAAATTCATAATCTGAATTTCATATTATTATTTCAGTATGTCCGGAACGTGTTTTTGATTGTTACCGTCGAGCGTTTTCGGCTGTGTAAGTTTACGGCCTAAGGCAAAATAACGGATGTATGTTGCTTATTGCTAGCCTTATCCACACTTTTGCTACGTTTACCAATGTTTGGCAAGCGTGGGCACGAGCTATTATAATCTCCATTCAGTTGGAAGTCCACCTTTTCGATGTCTACCTAATAAAGTTCGTCAAAACCGGTAGATTGACGATAATTTGCCAATTTTTATGCGTGGATTAAAGTAATCCATGGTTAGCTCGAAATCTCAGTATTCAGGTATGTTAAATAAGTATTTTAAAATAAGAAACTATTTAAAATGTATAATATAATTATGTATACAGGGTATATCAAAACTAAGTGATAATACTTAAGGGTGTGTATGGGTCCCTTCTGTAGAATTCACGGTGAAAGTAGCAGCGCTGAATGAATAAATATATATATATTTTAGTTGTGTATGGAGATTGGGAAATCTCGCGACGCTGGGGAGCTTTCCCATACAAAAGTGAAAAAAAAAATGGCACTGCTGCTTTTACAACACGTATTATCACTTAGTTTTGTGACATCCTGTAGGTAAGTAGGTATATCTTATCATGAACTAGAGACAGTATCTATCTTTTTCTGTGTAAATAAATATACTTAGCGACCACAACAAAGAATACATTACAGAAGACTTAAATACATTTGTATAAATTTATCATTTTCAAAAATTTTAGAGTTTTAATAGTCTTTGTTGTGGTCGCTAATGACCCTGATGTTAAAGCGACCTTAAATAAATAAATAAATAAATATACTTAGATAATAATATTTTAATATTAAGAGCTGTTACTAGATTTCTATTATGAAATAATGAACACTACGTCTACATATTTTAATAATTATTACTATTGGGAACATATTTACACTCATTGGTTACCTATCACTAGTTATCACATAAAAATAGAACTTAGAATAAGTACAAGCAACAGATGAACAAACACACAATAATAAAATCAAACAAACCTCCAACTAGGTGGGAGATCGTCGTCCCACCTAGTTGGAGGTCGACCTACACCCCGATTTCCCAGCCTTGGTCTCCATTCCAGAGTAAGTTTACTCCAGCGATAGTCTGTTCTTCGAGCTACGTGACCAGCCCAGTTCCACTTCAGCGTACTGATTCTCTGCACTATGTCGGTGACTTTAGTTCTTTGACGAATTGTTTCATTTCGAAGCTTATCCGCCAAAGAAACTCCGAGCATAGCGCGTTCCATAGCACGCTGAGCGACGGAAAACTTACGAGCTAGCCCTGCTGTAAAAGGCCAGGTTTCCGCCCCGTAGGTCATAACGGGAAGCACGCATTGATCGAAGACTTTCGTCTTCAAGCTCTGCGGAATATGCGAAGTGAGAATGTGGCTTAGCTTCCTGAATGCTAAATCTGATCTTCCTGGATCGATTTATCTCTCGAAGTTATGTCTACCTACCTGCAGTATGTGCCCCAAATAGACATATTCCGTTACGACTTCGAGAAAGACACCGTTAACTGCCTATCCAATAGACTTGACTTGAAATTAATAATTTACTAATTAGTAATTACTATTACTTTTTTAACCGACTTCCAAAAAGGAGGAGGTTATATGTTCGTCTGTTTATTTTTTTTTGTATGTTCAACCATAACTTCGCCGTTCGTGGACCGATCTTCGTGTTTATATTGTTTTTGTACAGAGTTGAATCCGAGGTACCATGTTCACAAAAATGGTGATCTGATGATGGGATCCATGAGGAATCGAGGGGACTCCTTGAAATTTGTATGGAAACATATACCTAGTGATTTAAATTTTTTTTAAGCATTCGAGGTAAATGCTACCAAAGAACAGAACTTTTGAATCCTTATAGATACAGGTTCACAGATTTCGGCGTTGTTTAAACAACTGAAAGCATAAGCCAACACATCAATTTGATTGATCATCATCATCACAACGATAATTATACCATGGGTCATCACATTATACACAATTATTGGTACTTTTGGTGATATTTTGCATCGAAGCTGATGTTTTTGATGATTATTTCGCTTTTTGTGAACCGTCAAAATTCTTGTGTTGTTGTATAGGATATGATCTTAATTTTGCATAACAATTACGAAAGTGATGAGCTGATGATGAGATCTATGAGCAATCGAGGGAAATCCTTGAAATTTATCAAAACACTCAAACTGGTTAAAATGTTGTTTCTAATAACTTAAAAATATGTTACGAATAAGAGAAATTTCATACGAAGGTGTCTCTTGGTCCAAAGGCACTGAACAGAACTCCTGAACCTTTAAAGATTTTATAAGTTTAGTTTATTTTTTAAAAGTTTGGAAATTGCAGCATCGCTTACATAACTGCAAACATTTACCACAATTTCGCTCACCTACAGTAATATAATATGGATAGTTAATATTCGTAGTGGTTATCTACGCATAAAGCCTTGTCTTGTAGATAACTAAAAAGAGTAAAATAATTATTTTTTTAACAAAAAATTGAACCCGACTTCCAAGGTAAAAAAAATGACCTAAAAAGTATGAAATAATTCTTATTATTGATTAGAGCCTTTTTCAAAATTCGACTAAATCTCAACGAATTTGTACTCAATTTTTATTCTTTTGAAGTCGGTACTGGCTAAGTTCTATGTCAAGTATCTCAGTTCTGGGCTGGTATATACTATTATTGCTACGATTTTCACTCGGTATGAAATGACTTTTCAAAATGTAGCATCTGATCACCTCCCCTACTATTACGTAAATATTAAAGTAAATTCGCTTGTTAAATACAAGATAATATAAGATATTTGCTTAAAGCTAATTAAACGGTTCTGGACTACACGTCATTCTAACGAATAACTAACGAGCTAAAAATATATCAATGATGTAACCCCAATATTGTAGTCCATTTTATTGCAGCAAGTTTACAATGGCCATCTAAATCAATCAATTTGGGAACAACCCTTTTAGGAATTTAGCTGTAAACTTTATAAGGGCCATACACATGTAACTAAATGTATCAGACAGATGTTTCGCTCATTAAAATAATTAATATTATTCATTAAATTGGTTTATGATTATGGAGGTAGATTTATATTGGTAGAATTTACCTTAATAAATTGCTTGACATGTGCCTTCTAGTTGATGCTCATAGTACGTACTCGTAGTATCACTAGTATCCCTAAGTAGTATGTATTGATAATGTTCACTGAGGTAATAAGTACTACGTACTAGAGCCGCTATTGCAAACAAAAAACATGTCGCACTTGAGGGCTGAGGCATGAGCGGGGTGATTCATACCATACCAAAATTTCACATCTGCTTGAAACCGCGGTTTTTAAAAACTAAAAAATTAAAGGTTTTTTGCTGAGGCCTGAGACATCACTGTCTGCCCGTATGTACATGAAGGAATTTAATATATGTACTACTAATTATTATAGCCATGATTACCTGTTTCATTTATGAAAAACAATCAAAATAACATACTAAACGAGTGAGCACACTGAGACGGGCCGTGCCGGGGCTCATCGCAAAAATCCGCTTCCATACAATTTGTATGGAAGCGGATGCGCGTATCGCACACTGTGTATGTCGGGGCGCAGCGGATTTCCGCTTCCATACAAATTGTATGGAGACGGATTTTTGCGATGAGCCCCGGCACGCTGAGCCCCGGCACGGCCCGTCTCAGTGTGCTCACTCCTTTAAACGACTCAGCACAGCTGCTGTTTCTAGATATTATGTTAACTGTAGCATGTCGTCATTAGAAAGTATATTAAATTAGCAGCCGTAGGATTAGACGTATTACTCTAATAAGATATAAATCGTAATATAACTCACATCAAAGTGTGAAGGTATAATTTTGTGCCGTTTTAAAAGCCCATGTAGATTGTAGCCTAACATTATCTAGTCGGAATGAGCTAGGCAAATTGCCACCCACTTCGTTTGTGACTTCCAGCTAAACTAGATTACCTGTGTAGTCTGACTCTAGCTATATAATATATTCATCTCGTTCAATCCATATTTGTTAACTTGTGAGTAAAGAATGAGCAATACCTCTGATTCCGACGAGTTCTAATAATTTTTTTAATAGAATCGGGATAGAAACAGTGTCAAATGCTTTCTTGAGATCCAAGAATACTGCTAGACACTTTTGTCCCTTATCTATCAACTGAGTGACTTTTTGGCTTAATATCGTTACTGCATCCTCTGTAGACATCCCACGCCTAAAGCCAAATTGTGAAGAAGATATTAGATTGAATTTGTCAAGGTAACTCAGAACCCTTATGTTTATACTTAAGCTTTTCAATAATCTTGGAGATAGCAGGCAAGACAGACACTGGACGATAATTACCAATATCCGTTTTATCTCCACTTTTAAACACGGGTGTTATTATAGACCTTTTCAAAAGATCTGGAAAAATACCAGTTTCAAAACAGAGATTGGCTAGGTGAACAATTATGGGGACGAGTTCATCATGTTTTAGAAAATATGTATGGCATCGCCGTTTCGCTACCACACAGGGTGACCGTGTGTGGTCGTCTCAGCAAAAATTTTCAAAAAATGTTTTTAGTGGGATAATATTATGATTGTGAACTAAAGTCTAAACTAACGTATTGAATTTCAAAAATTGAATAGCCTACAGGCGGCAAATTTGTAAATCCGCCACTGCTTCGATCTCTCTTTGAGGTCCCTGCAGCTCAGCTTACTGCAGGTAATTTTCAGCGTGTACTTCTTAGGCAAAAAATTTACTACTTTAATACTTAGGTGTTGACGTTGACGTGACGCGGCGCGAGCCTTCGAAAAGGCTTCGATCTCTCTTTGAGGTCCCAGTTTAGCTTACTGCAGGTAAAAGTTCAGGGTATTTTCAGCGACTAATTTCTTAGGCAAAAAATTTATAAATAAGCACTTATATATTTTCCTTAGTATACAGAATGTAACAAAAATAAGTGATAATACTTTAGGGTGTGTACGGCCAACGTCTAAATACCTACGGCCAACGCGCGAACACCCGTTCTACACATTGGGCCAACGCGTCTGCAGACGCGTTGGCCAACTCGTTCGCCTATGTCGAGAGCCGCCAATAGGCGAACGCGTTGGCCAACGCGTCTGCAGACGCGTTGGCCCAATGTGTAGAACGGGCGTTCGCGCGTTGGCCAACGTCTAAATACCTACGGCCAACGCGCGAACGCCCGTTCTACACATTGGGCCAACGCGTCTGCAGACGCGTTGGCCAACGCGTTCGCCTATGTCGAGAGCCGCCATATTAGACAGTTCACTGTGAAAGTTGCAGTGCTGAAAGACCTTTTTTTTCACTCTTGTATGGGCAAGCGCCCGAGCGTCACGAGATTTCCCATACAAAAGTGAAAAAAAAATTTGGTCTTTCAGCGCTGCTACTTTCACAGTGAACTCTCTACAAGGAACACGTACATACCCTAAAGTATTATCACTTATTTTTGTTACACCTTGTATATGTTAATATTGACGTTGTGACGACGCGACGCGGTGCCAGCCATAATAGTCAGGGAGCCCTAGAACATTTTTTTTTATTACCTACTATCAAGCAATTTTTGTGAGTAGCTTCATTTTGATAAGACAAACAACATTTTTATTTGCGAAAAATCTTGAAATTGGTAGCTAACAGAGATAGAATGTATTTCATACTTTGATTTGATGGTCCTAAAATATGGATTGTTCTATTTGTAGAACAATGTTACTGATGTTACTCTTAAATAATATAATATCTTTTTTTTATGAAATAAGGGGGCAAACGAGCAAACGGGTCGCCCATGGACACTTGCAGCATCAGAAGAGCTGCAAGTGCGTTGCCGGCCTTTAAAGAGGGAATAGGGTAATAGGGGAGGGCAGGGAAGGGAAGCGAATAGGGGAGGGTAGGGAAGGGAATAGGGTAGGGGATTGGGCCTCCGGTAAACTCACTCACTCGGCGAAACACAGCGCAAGCTCTGTTTCACGCCGGTTTTCTGTGAGAACGTGGTATTTATCCGGTCGAGCCGGCCCATTCGTTCCGAAGCATGGCTCTCCCACGTATACTCTACCACGTATCTAACTATTAACCTACCAATATACAAATAATCAGCTGGTTAGGGTTTCGTTTAAGGGTTCTGTAAACAACAAAACTTGGTTGACTACGGTACCCTAAAACGGAACCCTAACCAGCAGATTTTTTTGTATATTGGTAGGTTAATAGTTATATAATCAGGGGCGTCTTTCCCTTATGTACAGGGTGTGCGTTGCACACGGGCGCCGCGGTCCTAGGGGCGCCGAGCGCTGCTCGCAACGCTGCCCCACTCGGCGTGCGCCTGCGTTGGCCGGCCGCCGCGCTTTAAGAGGATACACCAGGGGCTAGAGAAATGAAAAAAAATTACGTGTAATATCTATAGCTGTCTCCCTTACCTCAAGCCTATACCGCAGACCGCGATAGAGACAACTGCAGAAAATCCAGAAAATCAACGATTCGTTGTCCCCTGATTCCTTCTCCAAAACTTAACCGATTTAAGTACTTTTTTCATTAAATATTAAAAAAAGGCTTGAGTTGTGTTCCTATATTTTGCTTTTTTATGTATAATCTAGCCAAATCTGTTTTCTGGACGTTTGAACACAGCGGAAAATCTGGCCATTTTTTTGGGTTTTTGAACGGTCATATCTTATTTAATAATTAAATTATGAAAAAAAAGAAAACATAGGGACATTGTATTAGTGGCCGTAGATATTCAGGAAAAAAATTATAACTCTACTAGCATTATCCAGGGAGGAAACAGGGGACAACGTTTGTATGGAAAAAAGGGCGGTGTGGACTCCTCTTAATGACCAACGTAAAAAGAACTCCAGTTTGCATACATTTTGTGTATGGTGATGCCCTATATGCCGGCTACCCTCTTATGTCTCGGCTAAATGTCATTGAGAGTCGAAACGAACTTAATGTGTCTGAAATAGAGAACTCATTGAGAAAGTCCCCTGAATGGGGTAGACGTAACTTAGTCCAATTCAACCCCGCCAAGACTAGTTTTGAGAGCACCTCTTTAACAATCTCCCCCAGCATTAAAATACTTGGCGTAAACATATCGAGCGAAGTCCAGTTCCGATGTCATCTAGAGGGTAAGGCCAAGTTACCCTCGAAAAAGCTTGGTGTTCTTTAACAGAGCTAGACAGTATTTCAGTCCGGATGAGTATGAGCCTCATATATGGAATACTGTTCTCATCTCTTGGCAGAGGCGCTAAAGTATAACCAACTACTCCCTCTGGATCGTCGTATCCAACGAAGGGCCGCTTGAATTGTTGATTGCCATAGTGCAACAGGCTGGACCCCTTGGAATTACGCCGAAATGTAGCTTCACTCTGCATCCTCTATCGGTTGTATTGTATCACGGGGAGGGCTCTGAGGAATTGTTCGGAATAATAATAATAAAAATTCTTTATTTGCACATTAAAAACATAGCAATAAAAATAATATAAAAATAAAGGATTTGCGCAAATTGGCGGTCTTACCGCTACAAGCGGTTTCTTCCAGACAACCAAGTACCAACAGAGATGAAAATATGACATACAATAGGAAAAGTACAACAACTTAAAACTAAAAATAACCTAATGAATTTGTAATCATACCTCCTACAACTTTTCGCCATTGTTCCACAGTGACAGTCTTCCACCGTTCGTTTTTCGCGTAACTTTCTGCCACGCACTGTAAAACTCTGGAATGAACTGTCGCCAGCAGTACTTCCTGACCTGCAAACCTTTAAGAAGAGAGCGTATTCCCTCTTAAAAGGCCGGCAACGCACCTGCAGCTCTTCTGATGTTGCGAGTGTCCTGGGCGATGGTATTTGCTTTCCATCAAGTGACCCGTTTGCTCGTTTGCCCCCTCATCTTTTATACCCATACTAATATGGAGTCCTCACCCTTAAGCGGCCGTACAAACTGTACTTGTACTATGTACCCATTTCATTTTGACCGCGCGCTTGCTAGGGGGCGCTAGGGTAATGTTTGCACATGGGCTAGAGACGGCCCTTTATAATTTAAGAGTAACATTGTCCTACAAATAGAACAATCCATATTTTAGGACCATCAAATCAAAGTATGAAATCCATTCTTTGCTACCACTTTCAAGATTTTTCGCAAATAAAAATGTTATTTGTCTTATCAAAATAAAGCTACTCACAAAAAATTAGCTTGATAGTAATAAAAAAAATTGTTCTAGGGCTCCCCGACTATAAAAGGCTTCGATCTCTTTAAAGTTCTCACTCACTCACATGACAATATATGTCAAAGTTACTTGCGGTAGGTACATAATTCAAATTTCGAGCATGTGGAACATCAACAAATAGCCAAGTACCAACGCAGGTAGCTTTAGGTCAATTATACGGTCGCAGCCCAGGATAAAGTAATTTGTGGCAATCAGGGGACAAACTGCTTATCACTATTAGCTTTGTCGGTCCAACCAGTAGGAGAAAAACGCCATGAGACTCTATTATAGGCTATTAGGTGAAATTATAATGTACAATTATCCTAATTAAGTTATTACGTACGGACAGCTGCAAAGAAAATGATAATATTTCCTGTTTTAGACCCAGCTTCCTAGAGACATGTGTTAGGAAAGTAATAGCGGCTATTACATCTGGAGCTAGTTATCTTTACCGTTTTATGTGCGTACATAGTTGTTATCTAATTACAAGGTACATTAAACATTAGTTACCTATGTAATTTGTTTCTTATTTTATTTATTTAACTACATATCTGATAGCGCTGAAGAGTATGTTTTAAATACCTAAGTCTGATTCGCGTAGGAATGTTAAAACCATGTTAAAACTTAAATCTACTGCACATTATTATCCAGATCAGAAGGTTGCGTGTTCAAATCACGTCGTGGTCACCAATGTGGGAATATGAGTGTGGTGGCCAAAGGAAGATCTTCCGACCGAGCGAAGTGTTATGCTCGGTCGGAAGATACATTTCAGCTGTCGTATATATACCGACGCGCTCAGAAAACTTCGATAGCGCGATGCAGGAATGTTAGGCGACTTGTGAGTACCACACTGTACACACGTGCCGATTGCCCCCACCAGTGTCACTGAGCAATCTTAAGTCGCCTACACCGAATGGTGCGTTTTTTTTAATTATTATTTAATGTATGAGGCTTTATGTTCCACTCTGAGTGCGGCAGTTAGTGCTAGTCAGTCACAGATTATGGTGAATGTTTTCAATTTGGCATTCATTAAACAGATTTCATAGTGATAAAGTTCTATCACGTTATTAAAATCAAAGTTTGTTTTGTTTAATAAAACTGTATGGTTCTCACGCGAAAAACACCAAAGTTGCAGGCAACATGAAGTAAGTAATAAAATTGAAACACAACATACATAGTACCAATTTATTGCCAATAAAAAGTTTAATTATTCTGTTTCGTGTCCTTGGCACTTTGAAGCGCTTGGGTGAGATACAGCTTAGCTAGACTCTGCGAGCAGAACTGGCTGATGTGCTGGCTGTACGTATTGATTTGGCCGGCCACGATCATGGGGTTCAGTCTAGGCGGAACGGGGTGAGGCTTGTAGAGCTTGTTCACATCCTCTTCAGGTAGCGGGGGCTCGTCCTTGGCTGCTCTGGCAGCATTCTCCTGGGCCCTCTTCAGCAACCAACGGTGCTTCTCTTGCTGCTGCCTGACCACCAGCTGCTGGTAACGGTTGAACTTGATGGCCTCCTGGTTTAGCTCATCAACACGTTCCATGAGGCTGCGCAGTTGGCCTGTAAAGTAATAGTAAATATTTGTGTATTGTGTGGTGACAAGGAGGTGTCGCAAAATTGTGTACGTGCGAAGTCAGGCGCAGACAAGCGCTATAGCATAATACAAAAAATATCTTATACAGTACTCAGTAGTGTGTATAAACAGTGTTTAAAATCGAATATTTGCACACAGATGCAAATTTTGGGCGAAACATTAAATTGAATAATTCTGCTCTTAATACTGGTACTATATATTTATACGTGGGAGAGCTATGCTTCGGCACGAATGGGCCGGCTCGACCGGAGAAATACCACGTTCTCACAGAAAACCGGCGTGAAATAGCACTTGCGCTGTGTTTCGTCGAGTGAGTGAGTTTACCGGAGGCCCAATCCCCTACCCTATTCCCCTCTCTTCCCTCCCCTATTCCCTTCCCTTCCTTACTATATTAACCTATTCCCTCTTAAAAGGCCGGCAACGCACTTGCAGCTCTTCTGATGCTGCGAGTGTCAATGGGCGACGGAAGTTGCTTTCCATCAGGTGACCCGTTTGCTCGTTTGCCCCCTTATTTCATAAAAATAAAAATATACAGAGTATACAGTAGTAAATGACTGCCTGCCTGAATGCTTATGATTTCTACAATTTAAACTTTTAAATATGATACGCTGTAGATCAGCAATCCTCAACCCGCGGCCCACGGGCCACATGCGGCCCGCCGAGACTTTATTTGTAACCCACATGATGTTAACCATTTTGAAATTACGACCACCGACAAAATAATGTAAAGTCGTCGTGAAAGTCGTGATTTTTTTTTAAATTGTTAACTTTGAAGAATGTAATTTTTTTTACCCTAAAAATTTTTGTTAATTTTGAAGAATGTTTAACCCTACAAATGTTTGTTGCGGCCCACGACACCAAGACCAAACTATGTTCGTGGCCCGCATGAAAAAAAGGTTGGGGACCACTGCTGTAGATGTAACCAGCATACGGCAGTGATTCCTCCCTGTCAAGAGATAATTGTGGTCCCACCAGCACTTGACAATTACGAGGCACAGGCTTAAGGAAAAGGTCGTCTTAACTTTGAAGACTCGAAAATAAGATCATCAAATTTTATTGCTGTTAACAACGATAGGGTCAGCCACTTCAAACAATTAGACATTATGACATTTTACACACCTTCTAGCACAGATGCAGTACCAAGATCCAGGAACTTGTAACCTTCCTCCTCAGGAATCATCTCGGACAGCTCTGACATCATGATATTAGTCAGGGGCGAGTTGCGAATCACAATGGGAACCTCAATGAACAAGCTCTCGTAGCCAATCTTCAAGTTACGCAAAGCCTCTGGTGTGTAGTCACCCTCCTTGTACATAGCAATGGCCTGAAATTATATGTATGTTTAAGATGACATTTTATTTATTTATTACATTTATATGACATAATATTTCTTAATTTTGTTACATACAAACCATACTAATAATAATATAAATGTGCCAGTCATTGTGTGTTGCCAATTTTTAATTGCTGAACAGAGTTATATTATAAAAATGCGTATGAAGAAACTTAAGTCTCTCACTAATTACATTTACAGTATCAGCAATATACTACTATATATATATAATATATATAGTAGTATATTGCTAATTTTATTAGTAAGTAAGGATACTAATGATGTATTATTTCTAAACTATTTCAGTATTAAATGTCTTTTCGCTTGGAATATATGTTAATTTTGCCAGAAAGGGACTGAGAACTGAACAAGAAGTCAAAGGAAGAAAGAAAAAAATGTACATCTGTACCTGAGGAGTCAGGCGGTAGGCTTTCAGGGTGAGGAATCCTCTAGCAGACTTCTTTGTGTCGTAAATGACAACAACACTCTCCTCAATAGAGGTCTGATAATGATACTGCGACTCCAGCAGAGACTGGCTTAGGAAGTTCCCGACATCTGCACTTTGATACCTGAAAAGATATAAATAGGTGAAAGTCAAAAACAACAATTTAAAGAAATTTATAATTATAAAATTCTGGTTATTATTTAAGCATAAAGATTTTTAAACTTTCAACAAATTTTAAATTAAAAGTTATGAGACTCTGATGCAATTACTATCAGGTATAATTCCACATATAATAGATTTTACAGCAAAGGAGAATGCCCAAAAATATATGGTACCCCGTACCATTATGAGTCAAAATGAAACTTGGTTTTTTAAAGTCTATGATTATCACTTTAGCTCCTATAAAAATTTCTTTGTAAACAAAACCGGGGTTTCAGAGTAATTTGATAAAATCGAAAATAACCTCAAAATCTTCAAAGCACCTATTTTATTGATAGGTCATACACGAGCGAACGTTATTGCTCCAAAAACAGAGTAAGGCGCTTATGTTAGTAATAAATCATCACCGAAACGTGTTATAAAAGCCGTCGCTATAATATCTACTATCTAGGGGTATTTATTAACCCTCCGTGCACCACGTGGGGTCTGACAAACCCCAGACGTACTAACACTTTCATAACTTTTTACAAATTCGTGTGATTTTATTGACGCTTTAAGTAGCTGGAGTTAAGACGTTGTCCTAGCGTTTGATGGCAGTGGTTTAGCATTTGTGTCGCCGATGCAAAGAACAGACATGCACAAAGCGCGCTGGGGTCCCACAAACCCCACGTAGTTCAGGACGTTGTCAAAAAGTTACGTAGACGTAGTATTGTGGAATATGAAAAAATCTATATTTTAGGGATATTTTAATTTGTTTCGACTTAATTAGCATTTCTGGACAGGTTTAAGAACAAATTAAGTATGACTTTAATAGAAGAAGGTTTGAAAATCGCAAAGTTAAAATCATGGATACTGAGAGGTTCTCATAAGCGCTTTCACGAATTTCTTGGCAAAACAGCTCCTGGACCACCAAAAATATTATCAAGATCCATGAAGAAGTATTCAAATTGTATCAGGAATATAAATTAAAAACTCAAATACGGTTGTGAGCAAAATAATGTACTTACCTATTTGCTTACACATACCGTGCCCACTTTCATTGTAAAAAATGTACTAATTTCAACTTGCCTGAATATCGTGTAGACTGATTATACAAGTTAATATTATTAAATTTGTATTCTTTATAAAGTTAGTTTTAAAATTTTAAGCAGAATGGGAAATAAAAGATAACTTTTTTGACGTGGGAGAGCCATGCTTCGGCACGAATGGGCCGGCTCGACCGGAGAAATACCACGTCCTCACAGAAAACCGTCATGAAACAGCGCTTGCGCTGTGTTTCGCCGAGTGAGTGAGTTTACCGGAGGCCCAATCCCCTACTCTATTCCCTTCCCTACCCTCCCTTATTCCGTTCCCTTTCCATCCCTACCTTCCCCTATTACCCTATTCCCTCTTAAAAGGCCGGCAACGCACTTGCAGCTCTTCTGGTGCTGCGAGTGTCTATGGGCGACGGAAGTTGCTTTCCATCAGGTGACCTGTTTGCTCGTTTGCCCCCTTATTTCATTAAAAAAAAAAAAAATTGTAGGAGCTCACCCAAAGAAGTGTCTATGTTTTACTTGGTAAAAGATTACTAAATTTTCATTTTTGGCTGTAAAAGATAAAAAATATTTAACTTTAATATCGTTTTATATTACAATTGAAAAGACAAAAAATTGTTATTTGAAATAAAATAAAATAATAAATACAAATTACGTATTCCTTGCCCAGATAAGTCCTGGGGTTTGACAAACCCCATGTGGTGCGCGGTGTAACTTTTATCCACGTGGTGCACGAAGGGTTACGTATTATTGAATACATATGTGTTTCTAATAATGCACTACATCACTAACCGAATGTGGAGGGAGTTATTTAGTAACTTTTATTCTTTAATTTAAATTCCGGGTTTAAAAATTGGATTCCGGGCGTGTAATTACATAAAAAATTCGAACAATAATTACTATAAGAATTTCATATTGACGCATGAGAATTAATGGTACCGACCTTGGGCATTCTCCTTTGCATAGTCGTTATAATATCAAAACATAAACCTACCATCCAACATGGAAGTGATCAACATTCACTCTCCTCAGCCGTCTCATCATGTCAAGCTGATACTCCTCCTCATCCATAGTATCATCATGTTTTGGGAACGGGAAGCAGTTGGTGATCTCCAGCCGATTCTCCACCACCAAACCCAACAGCGCCCCCTGGGCCACTTCCATGTTGCTGCAGGATTCCTCATGACAGTGTTTCACAATTTTCATCACCGCCTTAAACATTTACACAATAATATTTACATGAAGTGTAATGGACATAAACAGCAAAATGATAAGGTACAGCTTTTAATATGTAACAGGTTCAAGCAATTAGAACCAGAGATATTGCTTTGAATAGGTACCTTTATTGTTTATAAGTTATAACCTATACTTACAACTGAATACAACATAGCTTACTTTATTTACTATAAACTCGAAATAAAGTATTTGGTAGGTGTAAAAGAGGCATTATAACATAGTTTTGTATTAAAAGAAAATGATATTATAGCAGAAACTTAAGAAAGTTAGCAAGAAAAGTGACGTGTCAGAGAAGTTTGATCACAAACATAGGAGTTTAGTTTATAAGAAATTAGATTTGTACTGTACCAATCCATCACATTGTACGTAAGTGATCGCAGCTTCATTCTCTGGAACGCGCCTTGAAGGCCCACTACGACTCGCCATTTTTATATAAAGGAAAGCCCAAGCGCTCTACAAATCATTGGCAAGAGCAAGCCAAGCACATGACAATTGGCATTTGACAGTTGACAATTTGTTTTTGACAGCGGTATTTTTTTTACTCGAAATTTTCTTAAGCAATCAACTTCATTAAATATGATAAAAGAAGTAAAAGGTTTAAAACCTTTTACAAAATTTGTTTTTAACTATTCTCCTTTTTGTAAAAGTCTGGTGATTTTGATTAGGCGGAATTTATAGGCTAGCTTTTTGAAATAAATAACACATTACAAAGAACAGTACCAGTCATTGGACAAAGCACAAAACACAAAATTTATGTAAATGACTAGTGATTAGACAGTACCAGACAAAGCACAAAAACACATTTTTATATTTTATAAAGATTGCTTAAAAATCTGCCTGTTTTTAAAGCAACCTTTAAATATTGTGTTTACTATTTTTGTGCTCTGTCCAATGACAAGTACTGTCCAATCACTAGTCATTTCAACCTATTTTAATAATTAATCCAAAATAAAAAATCACATTATGATTCTTTTTTTGCAATAGGAATAATATTTATTAAAAAACTAACAGTCAAAATTTATCAGTTCAGTTGTCAAAGTCAAAAGTGTATCGATAACAAACGTCAAACTTACAAATTACTTACCAGTTACCTACTACAATTTGTACAATTTTATAAACAAAATGATTTTCAAAAGTGATGAAGAATTTATTTACATGTTTAAGTGCAGTTATAAATAACTTATATAAACAGCATCACAGCGAAAGATAGCCCCTATCGTGTTTAATTGGAGAATTGAACTAAATGTCAATGATCCACCTAATCGCTTTTTACTTAGAAAATAAGGAAATGACTATAAAATGAGTCAACATAAGTTTTGGAAAGGAATAACACCACTAAAAATCCAATCAAATCAGTTGGTACCCGAAAAGATAGTTAAGATTTGTTCTTTGGACAAAGATTTCATTGTTCTAGGTAATGACCATGGTCTATATTACTGTGAAATAATTGAAGAAGAATTGACGTTTAAAAAAATTAGCGGAATATCTGCTATCGATATATCTTTTCACAACGATATTCTTTATATAATAGATGTTCATGGCAGATTATACAAAACAAATTCGACATTTAAAAATAAGGAAGAATTAGTTGTTAAAGAGGATTCCAAATGTTGTCCACATGGTTTCAAAAGTTCTAGTTATAAGGTCAAATTTAGAAATGTAGTGACTAGCGACTTTGGGCAACTCTTCATAAGCAGCGATGGCCATCTTTGGGGTTCCGGTACAATGCCCCAAATAGGCTTAGAGTCTGTTAGCATTAAGAAAGTGCCATTTTTCGAGGGAAGAACAGTGTACAGTGCATCCGTTGGCCAAAATTTTGCTGCTGTGATAGCGAGGAAAAATGTTAAGCAATCAAATTGTGATACCGACAGTGACAATGACGATGAGGAGGTGTTCGCTTCTAATTGTTCCCAATGTCAAACTATCATAGGCTTAGCCTCCCCGGCATCGGTACCGTCCCTGTCCGAGACTTGCCCACTTGGAGTGCACATCAGCAAGTCCAGTGAAGAGTCCAGTAGTACAACAGCTCCCCAGACAGACCTCCATGTAGATGCTCATAGCTTAAGTGAGGATTCCAGTCCCTCATCTGAGGAATCCAAGGTTGCAATGTGTGATGTTGTTAAAAATAATGATGGAGCTGATCATGATAAAGTAAATGATGAAGCAAATAGCCAAGATGGTAATCAAGAAAATGATGAAAATGTAAGTGATTCAGAAAAAGTTAACAATATATTTATTAATACAGATGCAGCAAGACAGTTTTTGAGTAGACAACTATCATGGGTATCAGCAGGAGAGGATTATATAGTTGAATACACAGAAAAACCAACGAGGATCATCAAGGAGAATGTTTCTAATCTAACAAATTTTGTTTATGAAGGTGTAAAGACCGTAGGAGATAAGGTGGCTACACTCTCTAGACATGTCAGTGGAAGTAGTGACAACAATGAGACAGTGGAGCTGCAAAATTGTAATATTAATGATGAAACAACACCACTTTTATACAGCCTCAATTCTAATAAAGTTGATGATCTCCAATTTTCAACCAGTACGATAAGCAGTGAGAAAGAATTTGAGACAGCTAGGAAGAATGATAATCTCAAAAAAATGTCAAAACTCGGTAAGAATATTCTGGGTACTGAGTTATGGACATGGGGAGACATTTACTATGGGCAATTAGGTATTGGAGACACGGTCAAAAGGGTCAAACCCATGGTTGTTATGAGCCTCTCTGGATTTGGACTACAAAAAGTTTCTTGTGGAAAATGGCACTGTGGTGCTCTCACACTAGACGGAAGATTGTTTCTGTGGGGCTACAATCATTTTCATCAAGTGAGTTTCGATTCCAGAGATGACAAAAGTGGCCCCAGACAATTCACTGGGAATTCAGACAGTGATCGCATCAGAGACATGATAGCCATAGATAATCATACAATTACTTACACACACAATGAAAATATTTACTACATGGGAAAACATACTGATGGTTTTACAGAGTCCATTGTGAATCTTAATAATAATAATAATAAAGGTACTGAAACTAGCAATAACTGTAGAGATGTAGAAAATGAGCTACCAAATTCTACAAAATTGCAGAATAAATGTTATCATTGGAGGGTATTGTCTTCTGGGAACTTAAGCTACTGTGCCATAGAGGAGAGTACTACATCACATCTATTCCAGAATTTATCAGTTGCTCAAAGATATTTAGAGGAGATGTTATTGATATATCATTATTTAGTTAAGCCTTTCTTAAAAAAGAGCAAAGCAATAGCTTGTCACTCCAATGTTTATGAGACTGTGTGTGATCTGTTTGGAGATATACTAAATATTACTGCCCTGAATGTCCTGTCGACGTGGCAGTATGCGGAGAAGCATATACATGAATGTGATATTACTTTAATACAAAATTTAGAAGAGATTATTTATTTATATAGAAAGTATTATTTAGCAGTAAGTAATTTAATTGTTATTGGTGGATTCTCACAAATAAATAATGTTATTGATGTTCACTCTCGTATTTATAATCTGTTTAGTGATCAACTGCCCTCAAACAAACAGAAAAATAATAAGAAAACTTCGGAGGCAGTCATTGCATTAGCTTTTATTCAACCTCTAACGAGACTGAGCTCCTACAAATGTATTGCTCAGTCATTGTTAAGGTGCAAGAGTAAACCAAAGAAGGATGGTAAAAATATAGAGGAAAGAATAAATAATGTTGTGGCAGCTTTAGAAACTCTTATAGAGGAGCAGGAGAAAAACAGGAAAGAGGCAGATGGAACAAAACTGTTCTGGGAAACTGTTGGTAAAGGGTTAGATCAACACAGAACACCAGAAAGAAGACTAATAAGAGAATCAAAATCAAAACCTTTAAGTTTAGTCAATCCTGGTAGATTTAGTAGCCACTGGTTTATATTATTCAATGATTTATTTATACATGTGACTGGAAGTACAACTAATGTACATCCTTTGAGAACATTATGGGTAGAAGGTGTTCCTAATACCGATTCTGTACAAAATGTTTTACAACTGACAACCCCTGAGGAGGTGTTATGTTTATCAACAAATTCTGAGTCTGAAAAAACTGATTGGATCCATTGCTTGAATACATCGATCAGAATGGTTTTGAATAAAGAATCGGCCTTTAAACCGCCTGCAGTTAGGACTGCGAGCTACACATTTTCCAGTAAAAACTCATTTTATAAAGATGCCAAATTTAATGGTAGATGGTTAGATGGTAAAATTCATGGTAATGGTAAGGTAGAATGGCCAGACGGTAAATTTTATGTAGGGCAATTTCAACTTAATTCACTTTGTGGGCACGGAAAAATGGAAATTCCGAATGTTGGTAAGAGACTTTAAAAAAAATTCATTGATGAATCAAGAAAATATCAATAAATTCGTGACTCATGAAAATGATGTGTCTTTGTTTTAGGGACATACGAAGGGCAATGGAAGGACAACCTTCAGAACGGGTATGGGGTCATGAAATACAGTAATGGGGATATTTACGAGGGGTACTTCAAGGATGGCCTACCACACGGTCATGGCGTCAAAAGGCAGGGGGACTTTACTTCATCCACGGCCACAATCTACACCGGAGAATGGATGGGTGGGGTAAAACACGGGTATGGGGTTATTGACGATATTGGTAAGGGCGAGAAATATTTGGGCAATTGGACTGACAACAAGAAGAATGGCTGTGGTCTGATAGTGACGCTTGACGGGATTTACTATGAAGGAGTCTTTACACAGGACGTATTGACGGTAAGCTTTTTTTTAAGTTATAATAAACTACTTCTATCGCCCCCCACGAAAGAAGCATTCGATATGAGGGTATATTGCAAAAACAAGCCAAATATTTTTTTTGCAATCATTTTACGATGGTAGATTCATATTTGTTTGCAAAAACTAACCGTTTTTTATGTTGTAGGGTCATGGTGTGATGATTTTCGAAGACGGTACGAATTATGAAGGAGAATTCAGGTCCGCAGGCGTATTTTGTGGCAAGGGTGTCCTTACGTTTTCCAGTGGCGACAAAATTGAGGGTAGTTTGAGCGGGCCTTGGACTGAGGGAGTGAAAATATCCAATGGAGTCATGCATCTCAAATTTTCGAATACATCACTACAGACTAATAATTCTAAACCAAAGTAAGTTAAGATTAAGAATAATTTAGAACTCTCATAGATGGGGACATGAAAAAATATTTCAGCTGTAGCATTTTGAATGTAGCTAAAAACTCTTCAGACCTTCTGGTAGATGCTGCTGAATAAAATTAATATTTGTTATCATCAGCTTAGCGATTGTAAAGTAGTTAAGTTTCATTTGTTTCCTTTAATTTCTAAAGCATATTGACCTTCTCAATCCAATCTTGCTACTATGGGGAAACTTGGACTAAATAAGCATTGATCTAGGAACACAGATTTAGTAATAAACCATTTGCAAAATTACTTATCTTTTCAGCTCCTTTGGGAAACTAAGTGTAGCACCAAATCAGAAATGGAACGCCCTATTCCGCCAATGTCTGCACAGTATGGGCGTGTCAGAAACCGTCTTAACCCCCACCGCTAGTCATTTTACAAACGGGCCAAATGCGACTATAGACAATGTTAAAATTTGGCAGAATGTTGCAGTAGCTATATCTTGCTCTTACAAGGATAAGCAAACTAAGAGCTTTAAGAACAATGGATCTGATTTGGAAAAGTCCGTCGATTGCTTAGAAGTTATACCCAAGTTTGGGCAGAAATCTCTGACTTTGGCTGACTTTATGGAGGTAAAGCAGTATTTGCATAATGTAAGTATTATTTCTATCTTATTTAAGACGTACTGATAACAATTTTGTGTTAAGTTACTAATATTATCTATACTATCTATACTAATATTATAAATGCGAAAGTATCTCTGTCTGTCTGTCTCGCTTTCACGCCAAAACTAGTGAACCGATTGTAATGAAATTTTGTACAAAGATAGTCTAAAGCCTGAGAAAGGATAGGATACTTTTTATCCCGGAAAAATGTGCGGTTCACACGCACATAAACGAATTTTGGCAACGGAGTTGCGGGCATCATCTGGTTAACCATATTTCAACAACATACAAGATCTAGTATTTTACTGAAAATATTTTTTTTTATTCCAGGCATGTGAGTCCACTCACCATCCGTTAGGTCAGCTAATACTGGGTTTAACTAACGCCTTTAACACCACGTACGGTGGGGTAAGGGTACATCCACTTCTCCTGAACCATGCTGTGGCCGAACTGAAGAGTATCACGACCAGAGTGTACCAAGTGTTCAGACTGCTGTTTCCTGCGCTGCCACCAGAGGGCGAAGACCTCGTGCTACCGTATAAGACCAAAGACGAAAGTAATCAGGAGGAGAATCCTATAGAGGGGTGAGTAATTTGTGCGTCTAATTTACTTGTCAAGAAGACAAGAAGAACACACACACACACACACTCACACACGCACACACACACACGCACACATAGCTAACTCACATAGCTAACTCACATGTCGTTAACAGGGAGGGCGTGTAAGCGCGCGCGGTGGCGGGCGCGGCGCTGCTGGCGCGCGTGCAGGTGGCGCTGTTCGTGCTGTACACATAACACAGTACACACACACATAGCTAACTCACATGTCGTCAACAGGGAGGGCGTGTCAGCGGGCGCGGTGGCGGGCGCGGCGCTGCTGGCGCGCGTGCAGGCGGCACTGTTCGTGCTGTACGCACTGCACAACAAGCGCGAGGACGATCACTACTGGCGGCGGCTGCTCAAGTGGAACAAGCAGCCTGATGCTACCCTCATGCCGATGTTAGGGATTGACCAGTAAGTATTACGTTACGTTCAGGCCGACGTCTCGATCACCTTAGTCGCTTGTCCAAAGTTAAAAACTGAGAAAGAAAGAGCGTCATATTAGCCTGCCAGCCATCTTGAAAGTTTCTTACTAGCTCGAGTCTGGTTATGGCTTATAATACAAAGTTAGCCTTGTACATAATTCTACTTGACCCTGATGGACATCAGGGTCGCACAAAATGATAAAAATGCAAATTTTTCACCTAAACAGATTGATAGTCGTGTCTTTTATTACGTATTTATCGACTGCATAATCTTCTCCTTTTCTCACAGAAAGTTCTGGACGACGGACTGCGTGCAATCCCCATCCCGGTCACCTCACAAGGAGCGACTGTTCCAGGAGTCGGTGGAGACGCTGCAGCAGCTCAAGACCACCTTCTCCCCCATAGAAAAGCTGCTCGTCATCCGGAACACCTTCCAGAAGATGACGGTGGCTGTTCAGCAGGAACTCGGTGAGTTGACAGAGGATATAAGACTCCAGCCTGATTTCAATGAAATTTGGATATTTTAATGCATTGACGTAATATGTCATTGTCATTTTAAATAAGATTTATGTAATAAATCACGAGCCGTGCCGCGCCAGCTCGGGCGACCATCTCCCACAGCAGTCGATCCCCCAGCTGTCCCCAGCTGTCGACCCCCCGTCTCCCACAGCTGTTGACCCCCCCATCTCCCACAGTTGTTGACCCCCCAGCTCCCACAGCTGTTGACCCCCCGTCTCCCACAGCTGTTGACCCCTCGTCTCCCACAGCTGTCAACGCCCCAACTGTCCCCAGCTGTTGTCCCCCTGTCTCCCACAGCTGTCGACACCCAACTGTCAGCTGACCCCCCGTCTGCCCCCAGGTCAGCAGTACCTGTGGAGCATGGACGAGCTGTTCCCGGTGTTCCACTACGTGGTGGTCCGCGCGGGAGTGCTGCAACTCGGCTCCGAGATCCACTTCATCGAGGACTTCCTGGAGCCCACCCTGCAGCACGGCGAGCTGGGACTCATGTTCACCACGCTCAAGGTAATGGGCGTATGGATTGAGCGGAAGTACTGTGAAAAAGTTATCCGTTTGATGCGAGATGTCCTTTGCGTATGATACCGACCTGTGGCCGCTTACCTTTAGGCGGTACGTCACAACTAGGGGCCTTCCACCACCTCTACTAAGCGACACTGTTTGACAGATAAGCAATAATTACTTTAACGTCAAGCTAGCGATCTTAAAAAAGTTGATATTTCACAGGGGATTTAACAATATGCATTTTTTACTGTTTTTTAGTAAAATTATATTTGAAAAGTGAGTACGGTAATGTTATTGTAATCTTACAACAAAGCTTTCTGGAAACATGATCGTTTTAGGAAAGGTCGTGGTAGGTCCCCTGCAAGCGTCATAAATTGTCAAAGGCTGCCGTCGGCTGCCGCCGACACGTGCCGTCAACTGCCGTCGACTGCCGCCGACACATGCCACCGACACGTGCCGTTCGTCTGTAAGAGCGCTCACAGTTAACATTGAATTGACATCGGTTGGTCAACTGCCTAGGAATCAATTTCCTCGATGGTACTAACCCACAATTTTTTTTTTGTTGAATTTTGAAAGCAGTCTTGTTTTAAATCATCTACAAAACATGACTGGGGTAGTAGACGAATGCTTAACAGCGTCCATAGTATGTGTGTTACTTAAGAGTTTAGGGTATGTTTGTGTCCCTTGTAAAGAATTCACCATAAAAGTAGCAGCACTGAAAGAATAACTTTTAACTCATATTTTTTCTATTAGAAATGCCTCAACGCCATGAATTTGCACATACAATAATTTTAAAAAGTATAAACCCTTTCAGCGCTGCTACTTTCACAGTAAACTTTATAGTGTGTAAACTTTATACCCAAAAATATGACCACTTTGTTTTTTTTTTCACCTTGAATAAGACTAGAAGTAGCACGTGGCCCCGTCCGCGTAAAACAGTATCCCACAGAAATGGTACATTTTCCTTTGATAAAAGTATCCTGTGTCCCTTCAAATGGTATGCCCTATGCCTGTGCCTTTCCATGCCTGCCATTTTACGAACCTTTTGTTAAGGTTAGTCGACTGACTAAAAATTATATTTTAGTCAGCCGACTAACCTTATTCGAATTTGTAATATCTCAAATTTGAGAAGTAAAACTACATTGTATCTAATGAAATTTTATGTTATTTTCAGGCGTGCTACTTTCAAATACTGCAAGAGAAAATGTCTTACAACACTTAAGTGATCTGACAAGAAGCTGGATGGATTCTCATTAGAGGTAGTTAAGTACCTTGAAATTAAGGCAGCTGCCATAATGTTTCAGTCTTAAGATGTGAGAAAGATTGAAGTATGCCTAGATCTTATTAAAACTTGCCAAAATTAAGATAAAAGTGTGCGTAAAACGTGTTTAAAAAACGGAAGATTGTGAATCGAATATCGCTAAAATTGACCCAATTTAATCTTAATGTCCTTTTAGATTAGATGTATGTGCGATTTTATATAGCTTCTTGTTAGCCTCTTATTAATACTAGATGGCGCTTCTAAAGTTTGTAACCTACCCACCTATAATGTGGTATTTTAATGTTATAAAGATTTAGCCATCCAGAATTGTGCGTGTAATCGTTCAATCTCGTATCAATAATAAACTTATTTACTTTAAATAAAAACGTATAGTGTTCATGCAACCAAAAATTTAAAGATTTTTATAACCGAAATGACAATGTTGTCTTAGTAACTACACTTTACAGTATACAACCAATAGACAAAGTATTGTTAAAGATTCATGAGCAATAAACATTCCTCATAATATTAAATAGATATAAGTAATATTGAACAATGTTTTGTAGCCTACTAAGGGTTAGGTTACACCGAGATGTGACACATCGCAGCCTATCTAAATAAGCAATTCTAAATCAAAACTTATTCACTACACAAAAACCTCTGGAGCAGATCGAAAATCGACCTCTGGCTTCAATGAAACCTACATCTTTTTGTGTAGCTAATAAAGTTCAATTTTGAATAGCTATTCTATAGCTGCATATCGTCTCTCCTCGGTGTAAACTGATAGTATGGGTTTATTGTAATTAACAAAATGTGAACAAACAGTTTACATTCGTGAGAAGATATCTCGCAGTTATCTGTTTGAATCTGCTATTTCATTGACAGACTAGCGCGTTCATTGAAAGAAACCATTTAATTGAATGCCTCTGAACTGAAAAGCCAACTCTTCAATCCTTGATTGTAACGTTTCACATCAACCTAAAGGCCAACTCGTCAAGTCTTTCAAATACAAGTTATTTATTCACAGAATGTAGTTTTACAATGTACCATCGAGGAAGTTGATTCCTAGAAATTGACAGACCAACGTTATTTGGTCGAATATGTCAATTCAATGTTCTTCTTCTTCTTCTTTTGGCGTAAGCCTACCCATTTAGGAGTTGCCAGCGTCAGAGTTAAGGCGAAAGATGTGAACGTAAACTGATTGCCATGCACTGGGCACGGGTGATAAGTGAATTCAATGTTATTGTGTATCGAATGTGATCTGTCAGCTCGGTTTGACGTAACGCAACCAAACTACTTAGGTCCCCGATTTGCATAGGAATCAACTTCTCTGATAGTACATGTAGGTGGTAAGGTATATTTAGTTCTTGACCATGATTTGCATGGTGTGTGAAGTTCTAGTAGGTAGTTATAATATTATACATTACTTATATTAAAAGAAACCAATAGGGCCTGATCTAAGGGGGGGCGAGCCGGGCATTTGCCCAGAGCGGCAAAAATGAGGGGCGGCGAAATTGACTTATTCCTATCTTCCAACCTAGCCATCCACCACTTAAGTTTGAGAATTTTACCAGCTAACCTACCTTAAGTTTGCTAGTGGAAATATTTGAGTATTTTATTTAAATATTCCTCCCATTTTCCCCCAACAAATATGTTTCCTGTATATGTAAAGGGCGGCGAAAATGATCTTTGCCGGGAGCGGCTAAATGGCTAGATCGGGTCCTGGAAACCAATATTACTTTGACTGTCAATTAAATGGTTTTATTCAATGAATTCGCTAGTCATTCAATAAAATAGCAGATTCAACTAGATGACTGCGATATATAGCAAATATTATATGTGTATGTGTATCCATGTCGCTCTTGAGTGTAACAACGGCCATCGAAATGCATATCTTTGGTATACCAAAGTTTTAATATCAAATCCATATTATTAGTAAAAGTGTATTTTTCTATATTCACAATTTAACAATCATAGTAACGGCTAGAAATTACTTTAAAGTTTAATGTGTTGAGTAACTTACAATCATAGAATATTATTGAAATAGCAGTGTTCTCAATATAGGTCCATTAAAAATTACCTTAATGTTACAAATAGTATAAAGCAGTAGGATATTAGTTACATCTTACATAACTCATAGTAATTGAGGGATTTGACTGATTTTTTTAAACTTCAAATAAAGAATACACTCACCCCTTTTTTAACCCCCTTTCTAATAAAGATTTTTACACAGCGAGTAACTACACAAAATCTGCTTGTCTGTGTCTGGCACAGTGAAAAGGCATCTGGCAGATGAGGGTAAGGGTCCTTGACTGGTTATACGCTTTGTAAGTATTTTTTATTAGTACAGGGGTACGATTATAGTTAGTAAATAAAAAATTGACATTGTCAATGTATTCTAAGGAACGCTTAATGTTACTATCGTTAGCAATAACTATTTATTCCAAGAAGCTTTATAACATATTAGTAAAATATAAACAATTTACTTCCTTTAGGATATTAGTAATAAATATAGTAAGTATTTATTGATTCAATCTGCTAGCAGCTAGATGCAAATAACAAACACACTTTAAAAACTTTATGTATATTAGCTACTTTCGTTGCAAAAATGTATCAAAAAATATTATGAATTTAGTAATGTCTAAAAATTATTTCAATAATTAATTGACAATGTTGTTTATTTTTCGATAAAATTGGCTAGTAATTTTAATTGTATAAAATTACTTTTTATGCCATTGGAATTTGCTTTATTGTTTTAATTTTAGCATGTGTGTTTTCTCTATAGTCGTTAAGTGTGAAATGTTCATACTGTCTACTGATATCTTATACTTAAAATATTTAACATTCCATTATGTTGAGGAAGCGACATCTATCGGATTTGACATATTACTACGACAAAAGAATATATATAGGGCGTGTTCTCATACTTATCCCAACTACTATCTACAATATACCACTGCACTGGGGTACAATAATATTTTGACAAGGTTTTTAAACTACCTACTCATTTAGAAAAATTACTTTTTTTACAATAATACAAGCCATCTATCTGATGCAACAGTATTTTAAGGCCCGTATAAATAGTCAGCACTTAAGATGCGACCCGGTCTCAAGACGCGATTCGGCTCTGTGATTGGTCCAAATTTTGACAGCCAACCAGTCACAGAGCCTGAACCGTGCTTGAGACCGAGATGCATCTTGAGTGCTGACTATTTATACGGGCCTAGGACTGCTATTATTACTGATAGACTGCTACTTTATGCTATAAATCCCCATAACTCTAACTGCCGCACTCCGAGACATTTAATGATGATTAAACTTTAATTTAATGAAGAGTTTGACAGATTATAATATATGGGGCTTATGTCAAAGTCTCCAATTAATCAATTTTCGTCTCTGACGTTCTGTCAGTATACTGTTGGAGTAAGAGAACGCGCTCCTAATTTAAGTACTGTTTATTGTAAAACAATCATGGGCGTACCGAGGGGGGGGCAGCTGCCCCCCCTGGATCATGTTGACGTCCCTACTATCTAGTACTTTCATCTATAAAAATAAAAATAATAAAACAAATTTTTGCCATTTCTTTGCAATACAATATTTTTACAACTAAAAATTATTAATTTTTTATTCTTTATAAACACCTAGCTTATAAAAAATCTGATTTTGGCCTGGCCCAGAATCTGCGTAATTTGCCCCCCCTTGGCCCAGAACCTGGGTAATTTGCCCCCCCCCCCCGCCCCCAATTTGCGTTTACGTGCTCGATGCGTATGATCGAATAAAACTCGCACTAACCCCTCTGATGTATCGTGTTAGTTTTCATTTATGGCTATGAAAGAATTACTTGTGATATCTTCTCCATAGTGTGAAGATAAAAAAATCCAAAGTTTGTGAGTACAAATATGTGATGAATGAAAACAAATTATTTATTTTTTACGTAAAATAGTATTTGTCATCGACAAGTAATTTGTACAGTGTTTATTTTAGACCGTAGAGTAACGTTCATAGTTGACTATGATAATATATTTTTATATTTTTCTTTCTACGCATAATGCTTATTTCAGCTACAAATTTTGAATACACTCGGTCAAAGCAATTAAGAAATACACGTGACATATTAGTTTCTTTATATTTTTTACTTTTAAATTAATAAAATGATCTTGAAACAGATTTGAATTTCAGTGTTGCCAACATGTATAAGCGAAGTTCTTTATCACTTCATTAACATCAGACAACTGTTAAAGCTGACTTTTTTAATATTGACTTTTTTATAATATAACATTTAAAAACATAAAGATAAATAGTTATTAGTTACTTGTATAATAAAATAAATCATGCATAACAGTTTCTTCAAATATTTAATAAAATACTATAATAACAGTGCAAGTTACTTGTCGATACCCATAGCTTAGGTTGCAGTGGTGTTTGTATATTATAGTTTTACGAGTTGTTATACAAAACGAGTCATCATATCATTAAATAAGTCATTACGTATCTCATACTGTAATTAATATTAATAATTTCATTGAATTGAAAATTATAATAAAGTCTATTTAACTTTTTGTTTTGTGTCATTTATTACATTGCTAACAAAATTATAAAACAATGTTAGCACTATTTTTGGTAAGTACCTACATCATGTTTCTGGGTAATATATTATTCTATGCTCCGTGAGTATCAACACAGATTAGGAATACTAGCTATTTGACCGAGCTTTGCTCGATAAAACACGTATAAAATGACATTTTCTAAAAATGATTCCTAGCTAGATCGATTTATCGCCCCCAAAACCCCCTATATACTAAATTAATATATAGGGGGTAATATATATATATATATATATATACAAGAATTGCTCGTTTAAAGTTATAAGATAATTATATAGTAGAAGTATGAATAAATTCGTACAGCACACCGCTATCTATCTCTTTCTCTTTTGCTCCTTATTTATATTACTTTTATGTTTTCACAGGCACGCGATTAGAGCGCGATAGCGATAGATAGAGTATACTGTATAGGTGTAGCTTGCACATGTCACGTCCGGATTTTAATATTGAATTGATATCAGGGAAGGTACTTAGGCAAAAAATACGCAAATAGTTTATTAAGGCTATTTATTTTCATTCCTATAAAATAACATACCAAATGTCTCTTTTGTACAACGTATCAAAAATGTACACCATTATATAAATTTCGTCTCAGGTAAATGTTACCCAGCTCCGAACTCCTCCCGCCTCTACACACCATAAATACATTTATCGTTATCACCTTTTCTTAATCTCTGTTAGGTACAAAACGTAACCTGAGTATCACTTACCATGTAATTTTCAACCTTGCGTTACGACAACGACTTATATAATTGAATACATTTCCATTATTACTATTATGATACATTAAAAATTACATGATAAGGCTGCTAAAATGCTGTACAATATATCTACACCGTGCCCGTCCGTTACAGGAGTAACAAAATATATTTTCAAATAGGACAAGCCAAATTATTGCACTACATTTTTTATATTCAAAGCCAAAATATTTAAAATTCATAAAATGATGCGTTTGAAGTTCAACACTATATACCTAGCAGTGGTGCCAAGAAAAAGTAAAATATCATAAAAATATTTATAAAGGATCAACTATAAACTACTACAGGTAAAAAGGTTATAAAATCTAATTTTCCATCAAGGTACTGTAAATTCAAATTTTTTTCTTTTAAATTAAATACCTCATTACAGAGCAGAAAAAATTATAAAATTAAAAAAAAAACCTAATTGCGTCAAACCTAAATGTTTTGGGCAGTGATACAACTTTCCTAGTCATAAGATTTTTTTGCGAAACACAAGATATGTAGTACAGCATGACTCCCTTAACTAAGCAATAATAAACTAAACTGATGACTGACACTATTGATTTGTACTTCGTTTACAAGCGAACCGAAATTATCGTTACGTCAGAAGCTCACGTGAGTATTTCTATTCGATTCGTATGGCTCTAGTTTTCAAATGCTATCCTACTCGCACATTCGTCAAATAAGGCGTGCGCGAAAGAGACATCGAGTTTAGTCAACCGACGAATTGAATATAAATAATAATGCGAATTGCTTCCGAGGTCTCAGCAGTAAGATCAATAAAAGAATATGAAAATTAAAAAACAATATATTTAAGCCCGAATTGACGTTGACATAATATACATATTATATTTACACATTATAAAAAAAGTCATTTGCACATATAATTTTAATTATAATAAGATGATTCAATAAATAAATGATTACCTGTATATTTCTCACACCTAGATATTAGCGACTATACATTTTTATGACAATCCGGGGCCTAAATATACTCACAAAACAATAAGATAGGTAAACAATATTCTTAATTAAACTAAAATATAATGGCGCATCTCTCACATTTCATATGGCTCGTGTAATTTTATGTGGAACTCAAACCTAGAAAAGATGTTGCCGGTACCAAAGTTTCGACAAGTTAATATTTTAGTCTGGTAACTAAATGTCGCTTGACACTGGCAACATTTTAATCGTCTGGCAATGAAACAACAATAAATGTATTAGAGTAACATGTTTACAATAGCGCGGGTAGTCAACATTTATAATTTCAGGTCGATTACAATATGTTCACCCTGTACTCGCGCCTCGGTTTGATAAAAAACTATGAGCGTAGATTTAGATTTTAGACGATAAAGTTATAAATAAAATATAGTATATGGCGTCCTCGTGTAAAGCACCGCGACAAAATTTCAAAACACGTAAAAAGGGGGGTAAGTTTAAAAATATTTCAATAAAACTTACTTACATTATTAAATTATTTTAAAATATAAAAATTTTAAATTAATCTTCACAACAAATCACCAAAGTGTTACGATTTAAAATAAACGTTTATTATACACTAGGACATGATTATCAAAATATCAATATTAATTTTATTGCATGCATTAATTTTATATCAAATAAACGATTATATTTTTAAACATAATGGACGCTTTCCATTGTCGAAAAATTACAGATTATTTAAGTATATTTAATAGGCCACAGTAAATCGCAAAAAATATATTATAAATAAAAGCTATACATATATAAATATATATAAGCATAAAAGCTTACACAACCTGGATAGGATATAAAAGGATTAAGATTAATAAAAAATATCATACAACCCTTTGTTCAAATCATAAACGACCATTGCATGTGGGTATAGTTTGGAATTAGCTATAGAAATTACTGGTAAAATATTTCATTAAGTACCAAAATACATAATAAACAAGTTTTGCGAAATACTGTGACTACGTTTCGTTTTAACTTTAAAATACCGTTATTTGAACAACAGAAAGCTTATAACTACAAATCAACATATATTACTATAACATCCTACGTCTACGTTAATAATGCTTGCAAAATAAATGCTCTACTGTGCTCTACTTATGGAGTCCTGGTAATCCACAGAATATGTTAAACTATTTATCACGATATACTAGTATGCAGTTGCGTAACTATAGGGTGGCAGGGCTGGCAAATGCCACGGGCCCTCGACCCAAAAGGGCCCCGGCCCAAGAGGCCGTGAGGTCAGAATTTTTTTATACATTGTTTTATTATTAATGTGACGATTTTTACTGATAGGGCCCCACCAATTTGTCACGGGCCCCGGATATTATATATAGTTACGCCACTGCTAGTACGTAATTCCAATAATATAATATAATATAGCTTACAGTTTAAAACAAGCTTGTAAAGTATAAAAATTAAAATTACAAAATTTTGTACGAATTAGTAAACATTTCAATGAACTAAGATCATTTTGTCATATTAAAAGACCTAAATACCTAGGTCTAATGTAAAAAGCTTGTAAACTGTAAAAGCTTATCTAACGATAAACTCCAAATAATTGTACTAACCGCCAAATATAAAATTGTATATCGCGATAAACGTAAAATGTATAAATATATCATAATATATGGGACGGCTGATCGAATCGAATATTATTCGTGCTTAAAATCATGCAATTTAAAATTATCGGAAGGATATAAAATAATAGAATATCAGCCATAAACTTTGATATCGATCCAATGACGATAATATCTTCGTCTCTAGTAAAAAGAAGACAGAAAATACTCTGAGTTAGCTTCGTTTACAATCTTTGCGAAGTGTTGCAAACATAACCTGTTGCTAACTTCCAACCCGTCATTGATAAAGTAATTGTATGACTGACATTTGTGTGGATTACAATCAACGGCCTACATGAATGGTTCTAGCGAAAAATTCGTTACTCATGTATTGTACCCCTTACGAATAATAATTCTGCACAGCTGATAACTTATAAAATACTGCTGTCTCGGTTTGTTAAAGACAGCCACAATTTAATAAAGGTTTTTAGCTGTGTAATAAACTATATATCAGTAAGGAAGTGTGTGTATAAATAATACATATTTGTAATCACTAAATAACAAACATGTACACGATGTTTCCGTTTATAAATCAAAACATTAATTCCAGTACAATCACATTTTAAGTTAATAAAAATCTTATTTACACGTCCACTACACCGAAACAAAGTCGTAAAAAGAAATAAACAAAATGTTTGCTAAGCAATCAAAAGTAGAAAACAATAAAATACCTGGCTTAGCTTAAAGAGGATTAAACACAGATGCCTCGAGTGTAGAATTATCTCAAACCATAAGTGTCTAAACACACCATGCCGAAGTTCCGCGGCGGCATGCGAAGTTCGGCATGATTGCGCCTGCAATGTATTTTAAATTACTGATGACACACCATGCCGAAATTACGTCGCGTTTGTATGCGTTTGACTTTGCTGACGTAATCATGCCGAACTTCCGCTGCGGAACATCGGCATGGTGTGTTTAGACACTAAGAATGAAGGAAGAAGAGAGAAGATATGGATTATATAATGTTTGTTAGGAAGAACACCCAGATGTCTTGCCTCTTGCACTTAATCTTGCATATAATCGCACTTCTTAAACTCAAACTCAAAAATTTTTAGATCTCATAGGTGACATTATAATATGTGCTTATCAAACCGTGTGATATAATCCTTGCATTACATACCAAAATAAAATGTGCGTAAAAATCTGTGAATTGTTCGAATTTGAAAGAATAAACCACAGAAATTAGTATTGCCATTTTAATTAAATCAGACAACATTTTAGTTTCTCTCTCCGCGTCGCTTAAATAATACTGCAAGCACCATACATTTACTTAGTTTATGAAGATTTTTCTGCCTACTCGTAGTAAAGACATTTGTAAAGCAAGACCTGTGTAACTTTGACATGCCAATGTAGTATCAAGTTATGGCGATATCAAAATTAAAACTTTAATAAGCGAAGTTTAAATTCCCCGAAATCTTGTATTTTCTATGTCAAAGTTACATAATTTAAACGTTTATATTTTTAAAGAAAAGAAAAAGATTAGTTTTTATACGTGCTTATCATAGTTTATAGAAGAATCACGGCTACGCTTAAATGAACACACATGTGTGCTACAGGGAGAATGTGGCTTGTAATTCGTCATCCGTTTGATTACGTCGCGTTCACGTTGTAAAAATTAAAATCATAATCTTTTGATCAAATTGTGTGCGACTCGAAACAGATTGCGTATTAAAGTTTGCACGCAAAATGCTTACGTGCAGGCAAGTTAGCGTATACAAATCACAAACTGCATACAAAATGCGAACACTCGATATGACAATTTCTTTGTTGTGTTTATACTATTATTGTTTTATATTAAGCCACATTCGTCCATCAGATTTAGAGTCAGCCTTAAGCACAGTCAGTTAAAATTATCTAGTCAATATTTGTGTGCATTTAATATCTAGTTAATACTGAGAACATCATGCGTTGTGCTGCGAATACTGACTTCACATGAGGTTGATAGAAAAAATATATACTCTTGTATATTCATATTAGCTTAATATTAAAATACGTTATTATAGAAATTTAAGTAGTTATTTCACTTTAGTTTACATCCTGTATACCTATACCTGACTCCATCCTTTAACCTAATTTAGAGCGAGATGGAGGATCACGGTGGCTGACGCTTGATTTCTTTCTTTTCTATAATATTTTGCTCATTTTATATTAATTTTGATCATCATATTGTTAGTTTTGATGCATATCATGGATCTTACAATAATTATGTTTTCCCGCATTCGGTTTGCCCATAATGATAGTTACATTTACCCTACTGGACATAATATGATGATAACTATAGTATCAAGCCATAAAGACTTACAACTACTACCACCCGTTTCTACATAATATGACACTGAATGATGACACCTTGTAACCCCCAGATACGTTCGAATATAATTAAATCACTGACCTTCCTTATACAAGTACACTGGACTAATGATACCCTTTGAAATGACAGCTATTTTTGTGCCTATTGGAAGCGGAATCAGCTCCCCCAATATGAGGGATATGAACTAAATTTGACGTAAAAATGACGTTTGAAAGTCGCCATATTGGCGACGATAGCAGTAGTGGGAGTACTTGGAACTAATACTAGTTTCTACCACTGTAGTGATTATATTATCTTTGGTTTCTACAACCAATAGCTATTGAGCGGCCATTTGCAAGTTACGTCAAATTTAGTTCTCTTCCCTCTTACTGGGGGCGCTGATCCCGCTTCAAATAGGCACAAAAAAGTGGGTATCATAGATCCAGCGTACTTGTATAATGGCGGTCAGTGAATTAAATACACAATGTGTAACAAACTATCCTTGATATGAAGCTAATGCTACACTGACCATAGACAATCATAGACTGTTGAAAAAATATTCCATAGATACCAGCCGGACATATTATATTGACTATTTAAATATGTACCACATCATAAGCTAGAGTGTAACATTAGCACTACACCTGTGCTGTACCACCACCGTTATAAGTAACATTTTCTCATCGAGCATAAATACATACATCTATAGATACATTTTAGATATAAAGGAGTCACAAAACGTACGAGAAATCGAAAAGTTAAGAGTAGATGACGTAGCTATTTTATACAAGGGTAAAATCATAACATCAACACATATTTGTATATATTTATGCATCGAATCTAATTTATGCATTACAATAAAGTGATAAAACATTACTCACATTCAGTCATGATCATAGTTTATGTACATTTCCGCCGATTACGGCTTACTTTAAACAGTCAAATAGAAAAATTCGTAATTATCATTATTACATCGATTTAAAAAGGGAATAATATTTTTAGGTAAAATACGGGGGGCCCTAAGTATTTGATCCCAAGCACTATCTAAAAACTCTGAAGTATACACTGAGACGTCGATCGGTAAGTAAAACATGCACTTGCGGAGGCTAGCGTCGGGCGGTCGAACGAAAGCAACACATATCATATGGACCACTTACGTACTAGGAAATACCTAAACTGTAAAATAGGTACAAATAACGTCCTCACTATCCAGAAGGCAAAATTGGCACTTAAGACGAACGCTCCCTTCTTTATTAGCGTCTCGAGGAAGGTCACTATCGGGCTCGAGCGGCGCGGCGCGTGCACGCACAGTGCGCGCGCGTCTGCGGGCGCGGACGCAACTTGCGTGCGCATATCGTACGACGCTAGGGCGTGATGCGTGCGCGTGTCGTACGACGCCACAGCGCGCACGTAACGCATACGTTTGTCGCCATGGTAACCGGTACATACCACGGGGACCCTGTGGTAGCGGACGCGCTCGAAGCGGGTGGGGCGCGCCCGGGGCTATGTGTACGGCGCGCTCTGTGTGGGGTTGTAGGGGTGGTTGGAGTTGCGCAGCAACGTGTACACGCTATCCACCTTGCTCAGCTTCTCGAAGAACGGTATCAGGTCCAGCAGCTCCGAGTCTGTCATGTCGTCGAACCAGGACGCGACAGGCACCTGGAAATGTGATGAAAGGTTCATTAAGAACTTGTCTAGTACATATACATATATTATGGAGTCGGCCCAAATAGAAAACGCCGTAAAATACTTGATTATGCTTATTTTGTCGAAGCCGCCATACATCTCTTTGATGAGCACATCCCACGGGCATACCTGAGATCAAAAGGAAAGAAACGTAGGCAGGGGCCTAGTAGGTATAGATGGGCGAAATGGCCATTTATGTTCATTTGCATGCTCATCACATGCATATTCCAATTGATGGATTTACCAATTATGAGGCGTTTACGAATCTAACGTGGTAAAGGCTGTTTATAAGCCACTAATACTCACGGCGTTGTCCGGATGGAAGATGTATGAGGCGGGCGAGTTGTCGACGATGACGACGCGGCGTAGGTCCCGGCCGAGGCTGTTGAGGTCCTTCACGTAGTTGCCGCGGTGGAACACGCAGCTGTCGCGGAACAGACGCGCGCGGAAAACGCCCCATCTGGAGTAAAACAGGTGGATGAGGAACAGGCACAATGAAGAACCTTATTTTTTATGTGGGCTTTGGCCCACCACACAATCCCACCCCTGTGTCTCCTGTCGCTAGGATCAACAGCGATATCCAACCACGAAAACCCTTTTTTATATCCTAAGGGAGCAACGAAATTCATAAGAAGATAGGATAAGTAGGAAGAATTCCAGATTCCCTCCCCTTTCCCCATACAAAGCGGAAGACGGCGAGAAGAACCTTGTTAAAGAGCCTTATATCACGCTTGCGGCTTGCGGGTAAAGCGGTTGCGTGACGGTCAGATTTATTTATTTTATTTATTCGACATTATCAGATTTATATATTAGGGGATTTCGGGGGCGACAAATCGATCTAGCTAGTAATCATTTTCAGAAAATGTCATTTTATTCGAGTTTTATCGAATAGGTACCGAGTAAAGCTCGGTAATATATAAATAAAAAAGTATACCTTAATGACTAACATACATAAAAATTTTATATAAACTTAACAACTACACATTATCACGAATTAACGGCGACGTGACGCGCGCTTCATTCCGGAGTCTCCCCCGGAACCTTCGGTAAACCACATTAGTCGGCCAGAATTCCTCCGCTTCAAAGGTCGGGAGAAGATGCATCGGTACTCTCACCACAAAGGAACTGAAGTTGACCTTGTGGCGAGACTGCAGACGCTCGACCCTCAAGTGGAGGGATGTCTTCTTACTGATGTAGTCCACGACGTCTTCGACCTCCATGGACCAGTGCAGGCGGGATATGTACAGGGGCGTACATATGGCGCGGTGCCGCGATGGTTGCGGGCGGCGGGCTTCTTCTTCCTTCTCTCCACCATTATGAAGCCCTCCTCATCGCACCTCCTGCTCTCATCCTTGCCAGGTCGTCATTTATAGGCGCCGCCAATTAATAGGTTATATACAAATGTAAAACATTAGGCGTTCGGGAAAAACAGTTTTTGATAGGTAAGGAGATGCTTTTCTATGTGTGTAAACTGTAGATATATATCAATATCTGGCTTGAATATAACATTAGGTGCCAAAATAATAGTATGTTTAAAAAAATCGACCAAGGCGAATCGGACTCGCGTACGAAGGCTACCGCAAAAAATTGTATTTTTATATAGGAGGTAATAGAGTCTCGTTTCCGTACCCTTTGGGTACGGAAACCTAAAAAGATATGAAATCATAACCGAAAGGTAAAAAAACCCAATTTCTAGTGCATATTCCCCGTTACAAATCTATGTCAAGCGATGACGACATGAGTCAATGTTAACACACAAGAGCATTGATAAACTAAAGACTCTCAAGGTAGCGGCCACTATGCAATAGGTGTGATACTTCATTCATGATTCAGAGTTCAGACTACATAATACTGCATTATAACCATTTACTATATAAACTAATTTGCTGATGGTCATGACATAAAATGTATATTGTGCCATTAGAACCATGGTCACCAAATAAATCAATTTATAAGAGTATAAAAAATGTAGTATCAGGAAATTGATAGACGGTCTTTGCCTTTCTATGCCAATTCTTGGGGTTTGTCAAGCCCCCTGCCCAGCCAAGACGAACAACGTTGTCTTGACATAGCCCGAACAAATGACGTACGTCTTCAATCTGGCTATAAATCTGTTTGTTTGGCGGTTTATCGTAAAAGAAATTGTTCACAAACACGAGCATTTTAAAAAATTTGGACATCAGATAATGATGATGATAATCATATACACGAGTGACATTTTCTATAACTACATTCATAGAAACATTTGCTTAATAACGGTTACAAATTACAATAATTGTAGTTATTACAATTACCGACTACTAATGGATTAATAATATTATCTAATCGTCGTTATTAAAACACAATGGATGCTAGCCACGGAACTTTTTCTGAATATACCACATGATATTGAGATATTAATAACATAAGGAAGGACTATATACCATATTAGGTAAATGGGACAGTCCTGACTTCTGACTCCTGTGGGAATATACGTGGATGCCTCAAAGGAAGACCTTCCTTCCGAGCGAGTTGTCTCGGCCAGACCGAAGCCCGATTTCAGCTGTCGTATATACGCTAGCTAGTTGGTCTGCTACAGTTCAATCAACTTTATGGAGCGGATATAATATATTTTATGAACCGAAATGAGAAAGTTATCTTTCTTAAAACCAATCAATAAGAACTACAAAACTATAATATTGGCGATAATGATTTGAAAATTAACTGCAAACATGTTAAAGTGATTCATAATTTGCAAGTTTATAAGCTGTGTAATTGCGTGGTTTTATTCAAATCATTTGCTTTATTCACACAGTTTTTCTCGTGTTTAGTACGACGATTAATTTATTAAGATTTTGCATAAAAACAATTGTACAGAAGATGTTTAATGTTTATGTAAGCATTTACATCCAAAGAATTTTGGAATTCCAAGTATTCTATAATCTGGAATGGTCCAAACTAAGATTTTGACTTATTCGTAGCCATGAGCCAATATCTACTTTTCAGGCTTATTTCCGATAGAATTCGCGCGATCGGAGTAATGAGGAAAGTGGAGTCGCCCAACTGTGAGGAATGTGGTGTTCGGGATGATATCTACCACCGCTTGGTGGAGTTTTCCCGGAACGCAAACTTAAGGGAAAAGCTGATTTTTTATATTAAATTAATTAAATGTAATATTGGCATATTTCATAGCATTTTAGCAGAGCCTTCTTCTGATGCTGCCTGAATGCTATATAATTTTAACTATATTTCGGAATAATTATAAATTGTTATATTTAGCATAAGGTACGATGGGATTGACATCGTTTTTCTGTACAAAAATCTCTTTAAAAAAAAGAAAAAAAAAAGATAGGCTTGATTTCGACAACGAATGTGACAAAACAACATTATCAGCTAATATTATTATAATATTGTTAGACACTCATAACTAAAAATATAGATATAGAAGACATTTAGAAGGCGCTACACTTTCACACGTTACGTCACGTTACAAGTGGCACACTCGACGCCAAATGGCGCGAACAAAAGTACTTTCCCAATCTGACCCTTCGCTCTAGTGTCAATTTCACTGCTATAAATGTGCCGTAATGGGAAACCGTGTAAACTTTCTTGTTTTCCCAACTACTGAAGATTGTCGCAAGTGACGGCTAAATAGGAAGTTTATTTTGACAGCCATTATTAATCATTAATAACTAGTTTGTGGTCACACTTAGCGGTACAATAGTAAAACCTAAAATGGTCACATTTTGCAATTGCTCTCAAATCAATTTAGAAAATGAAATGTCAAAACTGTCAAAACTGACGAATGTCAAATAAGTACCAATTACTATACTCCACTCGGGCTAAGTTGTCGCTAGCAGTCATTGACTCCTTGTCAAAAACTTGTCATTTTCCATATAAAACCACGATTGACTATATCTGACACTTCATTGTCAATCTTGAAATTGCATGCAGAGTGACCATTTTGCGATTTTAAAAAAATGAATCATAATATTATGATTCATTTTTTAAAAATTGAATATTCGTCGCAATCACAGAAATGGATATAGTTAGATTAGATTTTGGGTTCCTCAACCGTTACCGCATCCTTATGAATAAAAATAAAAAAATCCTCTTCCGCTATCGCTTCCTCAAAATTTAAGAGGAATTTATGAGGAATTTTGCTGCGCATGCGCGTCGCGTATCCATCTTTTTTGTGTGCGTGTGTTGTGTATGTTACTGAACACCTCCTTAATTGCTGGAGCGATTTTGATGATTCTTTATTGTGTGTGTTTTGAGAATGGTTTAGATTCATAGCTTGGTCCACTGGAAAATGCCCTTTTAATTACTTTTTGTGTAATGTATGTACCTAGTTATGGATAGACAGGACAAAGACTTTTGGGTTGGGTCCGCTAGTATTTATAATTTCCTATCATCCTCTTCCTCGTCCGCTTCCTCTTCCGCTTCCTCATGCGCATCCTCTTCCTCAAAAAATATCCTCTTCCTCATCCGCATTCTCTTTGACGCGTGAAAACTCCTCTTCCTCCTCTTCCTCATATTTACTTCCTCAACAACCCTATTTGTGTGCATATAATATTTCAATTTTTTAAATTAATCTTTATATTTTATGCCAAATTTTTAAGCTTATTTAGCCCCCCAATTACACAACTTTACCCATAAACTATTTATCATTGATAGGTTTAAGGTTACGTCACTGCATAGATAAAGTACTGATTTAATAAGTAACGTAAAAAAGAAGTAACGTATAAAAAAAGAAGTAACGTATAAAAAAGAAATAACAATCGAAAAAAATTGGCTATAAGATAATACCACCTCTTATAGAACCACTTCTGGGCAAGCGTTAGCGCGATGTAGAAGACGCACGGCGCCATCTATTTTGAATTTTTGGAACTAACTTAATTTGAACAAATTTACGCATTTTCACCCCCTTACAACGTTTTTTTCCAGTAAAAAAGTAGCCTATCTGTATACAAAATTTCATTACAATCGGTTCGGTAGTTTTGGCGTGAAAGCGAGACAGACAGACAGAGATACTTTCGCATTTATAATATTAGTATAGATTGCCATGTGTATGTACTTCGCGTGCCATCGCGTTCTCAAACTTTGTACAATGTCAAAACTTCGAAAGTCTGTTCTTTAGTCTGCGCTCCACCGTTACCGGAATCGGACGTCAATCGGAATTCTAAAAATGTCTAATTCTGCCGTATAGGGCTGTGGAAATTTGACTAGAAACGTTGGTCTAAATAGTGGATACGTTTCTTTTCATCGGTAAGTAATTTTATTATTATATCATGTGTCCTTTATTTTAAAATCAATTATTTAATGTTAATCGTGGGTGGTTGTAGTTTTTTACCATGAAATCTACGTAACCGCATGATTCATAATACATTGCCGCTTTAGTTAGAAAATTATAGAGCCCGTTCTGTTTGTCCGCTATTGAGCGCGCAATGGAAATAAAACAATCAATACTTTCACTCATCGCTTAGTTTCGAGGTACAGTCAATATTCTCATTTTTCTGTCAAATGAAGCAAATAGTGTTGTACATATTCTCGATTCTAATTAATCGATTTTCGAAACAGACATGAAACAGAGGAATGATAATGTTCGCTTTGGGATATTTTGTGACTCGATAATTATATTTTATGTAACACTAGCTGTTGCCCGTGACTTCGTCCGCGTCAGCAAAATGCGATAAAAAAAGAAAATGAAATATCTACCTTAAAATTGAGTTCCAAAATTCCACCGTAACATACATACTTACATACATACAGAGCAAGTTAAATAAAAGCTTTAAAGAGAAACAAATTTTCCCCTTCCTTACCGAAATAGTAAAAACCGGCCAAGTGCGAGTTGGACTCGCCCATGAAGGGTTTCGCAGCAGCTATAAGGTTTATTTCTATGAAATTAAAAGTTTTTTGATTTATTTTTATATTTCAGTTGATTTAAGGAAAGAAAATTTAAGGTTTACCATTTACCATTTATATTGACGTATAAAAAACTACCTGCTAGATCAAGTTCAAACCAATTTTTCAGGTTAGAAAAAAATGATATTAAAAACCTCAATATTATGATTTTTTAAGACCTATCCATAGACACCCCACACGCATAGATTAGATGAAAAAAAAGTTTTTTTTTCAGTTGTACCAATGGGGACCCCTAAAATTTTTAATATTTTTTGCATTTTGGTATCAAAATCTTAATGCGGTTCACACATTACATCTACTTACCAAGTTTCAATAGTATAGCTCTTATAGTTTCGGAGAAAAGTGGCTGTGACATACGGACGGACGGACGGACGGACGGACGGACGGACGGACGGACGGACGGACAGACAGACAGACAGACATGACGAATCTATAAGGGTTCCGTTTTGTGCCATTTGGCTACGGAACCCTAAAAATCAGTCAACAAACGGTGGAACAATAATATAATCAAAGGCAAGATCTTTGATAATAATGTGATGATTCATGGCATAATTATAGTGATGATGATGATTAGTAGGTATTATTGACACATTGACATAATAATATGCTTTTAGTTGCTGAAACAACGCCAAAATTGCCGAACATTTATCTATAAGGATTCAAGAGTTCTGTACAGCATCTTCGGAACCAGGGTGTACTTCAGCGCAAATTCTTATTTTTTGGTAGTTTAAGCTTAGAATCCTTCAGAAAAACGTAAAATCACTATATGTTTCCATATAAATTTTAAGGAGTCCTGTCGATTTCCTATGGATTGCATCATCAGATCATCACTTTTGTGATCATGTTACTAAATTCGGGCTACATCTCATACAACAACAAAATAATTTTGGAAATCGGTCTACATCGGAAGTCGCTTAAGAGGAGTCCACACCACCCTTTTTTCCATACAAACGTTGTCCCCTGTTTCCTCCCTGGATAATGCTAGTAGAGTTATAATTTTTTTCCTGAATATCTACGGCCACTAATACAATGTCCCTATGTTTTCTTTTTTTTCATAATAAAATTATTAAATAAGATATGAACGTTCAAAAACCCAAAAAATGGCCAGATTTTCCGCTGTGTTCAAACGTCCAGAAAACAGATTTGGCTAGATTATACAAAAGAAGCAAAACATAGGAACACAGCTCAATCCTTTAATTTTTTCTTTAATCTTTAATCTTTAATGAAAAAACTACTTAAATCGGTTAAGTTTTGGAGAAGGAATCAGGGGACAACGAATCGTTGATTTTCTGGATTTTCTGCAGTTGTCTCTATCGCGTTCTGCGGTATAGGCTTGAGGTAAGGGAGACAGCTATAGATATTACACGTACTTTTTTTTCCTTTCTCTAGCCCCTGGTGTAACCTCTTAAAAAGTAGCCTAAGTTATGCCTTACTACATCAGCTATGTGCCAAAAGAAGTCCTGTCAAAATCGCTCCAGCCATTTCAGAGATTAGCCGGAACAAACTGACAGACAGACAGACATACAGACAAAAATTGTAAAAAATGTTGTTTTGGTGTATGTACCCTATATACATTCATATGCATCTAGTAAAAAACGGTTCTTTCAATATTACAAACAGACACAATTTTATTTATATGTATAGACTAGCTGTTGCCCGCGACTTCGTCCGCGTGGACTTTAGTTTATAGCGCGCGGTGTCAACAAAATGTGTGTCTTTAAAAACTTTTTAAAACCCTGGTAAGTGGTACCCCTCTTAGGGCCGCGCTGGCACCGGAATGGCAGCGCTGAAAGTGCTCGCCTCACCGCTGCCATTCCGGTGTAGCGCGGCCCTTAATCAAAATACCCAAAAACAGCTGTGCAGTGTGCACATAATCTATACTAATATTATAAATGCGAAAGTATCTCTGTCTGTCTGTCTGTCTGTCAGTCTCGCTTTCACGCCAAACGCCAAAAGTATCTCTGTATGTCTGTCTGTCAGTCTCGCTTTCACGCCAAACGCCAAAAATACCGAACCGATTGTAATGAAATTTTGTATACAGATAGTCTAAAGCCTGAGAAAGGACATTGGCTACTTTTTTACTGGAAAAAAGGGTTGTAAGGGGGTGAAAATGCGTAAATTTGTTCAAATTAAGTTAGTTCCAACAATTCATAATAGATGGCGCCGTGCGTCTTCTACATCGCGCTGACGCTTGCTCAAAAGTCTTTCTATAAGACGTGGTATCATCTTACATTTAAGTTTCGATTTTTTTCGATTGTTATATCTATTCTACGGTATTAAATAAGTCAGTACTTTATCTGTGCAGTAACGTAACCTTAAATCTATCAATGATAAATAGTTTATGGGTAAAGTTGTGTAATTGGAGGGCTAAATAAGGTTTAAAATTTGGCATAAAATATAAAGTTTAATATAAAAAAATGAAATACTTATCGTGTGCACACTGCACAGCTGTATTGATTTAAGGGGTACCAGGGTTTTTTTATAAAAGCTTTTGACACCAATTTTGTTGACATCACGCGCTATAAACTGAAGTCCACGCGGACGAAGTCGCGGGCAACAGCTAGTAACAATTAAAGAAACAAAACGAAGAAATTATACTATAAATGTACCAACAAAATATAACAATGACGAATAAAATACAATGCGATGACCTAACTAAAGAAAACCAAAAACGAAAAAAACTTAATGCACAATTTTGTAATCAATTTGAAGCAAATACCAATGAATTTCTATCGGAAAAAATTCAATTTCGCATACGTGTGTCACAATAGTCTGCCCTCACGTGTCTGCCCGTTCGGGTAGACACACTTGGACATGTTTCCCCCACCTAAAGCACGCGGCGCGGCGGCCGGCGAGTCGCAACTCGCAACCACAGAATACAAATTACTCACGGTCCACGGAGGTCGCAAGTCGTAACTCGCAGACCAAACATTTTCGGTTTGGTAGCTTTCGCGTAAAAGCGAAGGTAATCCCGCGGCACGCTAAATTGTTTGTTTTAAAATTAAAACAATGATACCTATATATACTTACGTGAAATTTAAAACAATGAAAATTGGACACCAACTTTAAAATTTAAATAAACAAAGTTTTGTCAAAGGTTTTATGAAGCTTTGAAATGGACACCCCATTTCAAAGCTTCATAAAACCTTTGACAAAATTTCGTTATAACCAGGGTCAAAATATACCAAGGGATAGTATATAGAAAGTATCTCTGTCTGTCTGTCAGTCTCGCTTTCACGCCAAAACTACTGAACCGATTGTAATGAAATTTTGTACACAGATAGTCCAAAGCCTGAGAAAGGACATAGGACATAGACTTTTTAACTGAAAAAAGGGGTTGTTTATGCGTACATTTATTTAATTCATGAAGCCCCAAGCGGCCACATCCGGCCGCGATAACAATAGATAAGCTATTATTGTGTCTCGTTTTTCCGCGATCGAAAATTTCAAAAATTCATAATGAGATGGCGCTAAATAAGATATTTTCCCACATCAAAATGTAGCCTATGTCCTTTCTCAGACTCTAGAATAACTGTGTACAAAATTTCATTGCAATCGGTTCAGTAGTTTTGGCGTGAAAGCAAGACAGAGACAGACAGACAGACAGACAGACAGACAGACAGACAGACAGACAGAGATACTTTCGCATTTATAATATTAGTATGGATAATATTCTAACGTATTAAAAACTATAAACAAAAACATACTAACTAATAAGTATGATTAGTTCTATGTTACAATAAAGTAAAAAATAAAACGCCATCTGTTGAATCGTATTAGAACTAAAATGTTCATTCCATCGATATATTTCTGGATTTTTTATAATATTATACATAAAATATGTTTAAGATTTTTGAAATTTTATTTTAATACACATCCAAGACCCAGGAACATTGAAAACTTTTTGTTCCGCCTGCGGGACTCGAACCCAGGACCCCCGGGATGAGCGCTGGCCACGCGCAATGCGAATTCATTTTCATCGATATTTTCATGGAAATAAGATATTTTCCCACATCAAAATGTAGCCTATGTCCTTTCTCAGACTCTAGAATAACTGTATACAAAATTTCATTGCAATCGGTTCAGTAGTTTTGGCGTGAAAGCAAGACAGACAGACAGACAGACAGACAGACAGACAGACAGACAGACAGACAGACAGACAGACAGAGATACTTTCGCATTTATAATATTAGTATGGATGTATAGATGTATTTATGTTCCTGTTTAGTGATTTAGTTTAGAATAATATAATATATTACTAGCTGTCCTGGCAAGCACGTATCTTTAGATTTATCATTCCTCTGTATATTAACTCGAATAATAATCGATTAAAAAATCGATATACCTATTAAAGTGGCCAAAGAGACGGGGCGCGGCGATGCCTTCGAATCGATTCCGCGCGTACGGGTATTCCCATCACTAAAGCGCTCTTGTGACGTCACAGTAGGTATGAAAAAAGTGACACGCTCGTGTTCATACAAATTGGAGCGACATGGCGGTTCTAACTAAATCCATTTTCTGTGGTCGCAATGTTAACCATATCCTATTCTATTAAGTATATATTTTTTCATTTCTGTAAACCTGTAATGCCTGAACGACGGCCAACAACAGCCAGACACCTATCCAACAGTTCAGCAACGGGTTTGACTTCAAACGGAAGCCTTATCCAGTACAATACAAAGGTAATAGATGCCGGTCGTCACAATCTTATTAAGGGAATGTATACCACTAAATACAAAGAAAGCCTATACCACTGTCGTTCAAGCCAGACTGTAGCTAGGTCAGGTCAGTCTGTAGTTGATTCAGGCCAGTCTGTAGGTTGTTCAGGCCAGACTGCAGCTTGTTCTGGCCAATCTGTAGCTGTTTCAGGCCAGTCAGGCCAGGCCATAGCACTCACCTGTCGAGCAGATCAGCGACGGGGTCGGCGTATTTCGCCAGCGAGGCGGTGAACAGCACGCACTCGTACAGCTCGCCGCATCGCCGCAGGAACTCGTCGACGTGCGGCCGCTTGAGCACGTACACCTGGTGCACCGCGCCGTCTATCTCCACTGGTACGACGAAGTCCGCGTTGTTGATTGGCTGGAAACAAACGGGATTGTTGGCGCTGATTGGTTGGAATCGAGGTAATAAGCGGTAATGATTGGCTAAAACATATGCTTGGGAGAAATAGGCCATCCAACGATTTTAAAAACCCTCAGGAAAAACAGGAGAAGGTGCACTGTTCGCTTTTTAGATCTCTTTTGTGAGGCGCAGAATGATCGGAGCTGATACCTGTATGGGAGTCACTTTTGGTGGATCAGTGATCGGAGTGGCCATTACGAGTAGATCGCGTTTAGATGGTGACAGGCTTTAGGTAGCTTATTGGTAATGCCTCCTACAGATTTTCCGAATTTTAAAGCTGTATGCGGCCTATTTAACATTAAGCAAAGAACGTTGTCGAAGATGCTTTCGTTTTAAATATCTGTATTTCCTGCATATTTCATGAACAGCTTAAACAAAGTGTTTGAATTTCCAAAACAAAATAACATCATAAAATGTGTTTAGCAAGCTGCAAGGTAATATAACATAGAGAATACAACTCGTAGTCAAGTCACGCCGTAAGAATTCATCTCTTGTAGCTATTACGTTGCGACTTGCGAGCTAGTCTAGATAGACATTAATTCAGGTCTCAGACAATGCTAATTAGCGCGAGGCGGGAATGAACGTATGAGAACATCTCGCAAGGTGCAGCTGGAAAAGTTAATATGAACACATTTTAAATGCACCTTTATGTAAAAACTCTTCATTGTTTTGACTAAGTTTTCCTTTTTTAAGGTTCCGTACCCAAAAGGTAAAAACGGGACCCTATTACTGAGACTTTGACGTCTGTCTGTCTGTCTGTCTCCAGGCTGTAACTCAAGAACAGTAAAAGCTAGATAGTTGAAATTTTCACAGATTATGTATTTCTGTTGCCGCTATAACAACAAATACTGAAAAATACAACAATAACAGAAAAAAAATCAATAATTCAGGGGGGCTCCCATAAAACAAACGTGATTTTTTTGGCTTTTTTGCTCGATATCTTGCTCGATTGCTAGGCACTTGAAATTTTCACAAAGGCCTTCAATATAAACGTGAACCTGAATAATATTAAAGGAAACATTTAAGGGGGCCTCCCATACAAAAAACATTTTTAGCCTATTTTTGCTCTATAACTGTACGGAACCCTTCGTGCGCGAGTCCGACTCGCACTTGACCGATTATTTACAGACTTATTAGTTATTAGTGTACAACAGCTAATAACTATTACCTTGAGAGAATGTTTGCCTCTCTGACACATTTCTTTTTATCGCGAGAAAACAGCACTTTTTTCAGGATAAAAAAAGTAAAAACCTTTTCCGGGAATTTTCGATTTCAGCGTAAAGCAGTAACAGAAAATCGCATCTTCGCAGTAAAAAAATAGGCCAAGTGCGAGTCGGACTTGCGCACGAATGTTTCCGTACCGTTATAGAGAAAAAATGTGTTTTTGTATGGGAGCCCCCTTAAATGTTTATTTTCCTTTAATATTATTCAGGTTCACGTTTATATTAAAATTATTTTATTTTAATTTTATATTATTTTAATATTAAAGTACAAATATAATTAAATATTTTGTTAATATTTCAAGTGCCTACATATTGTGGCCATTATGAACTACAAGCCAAAAAGGCCAAAAAATCACATTTATTATATGGGTGCCCCCTTTAATATTAACTTTATTTCGTTTTTAGTATTTGCTGTTATAGCGGCAACAGAAATACACAATCTGTGAAAATTTCATAAGTCCAGCTATAGCGGTTCTTGAGTTACAGCCTGGAGACAGACAGACAGACGGACAGACATCGAAGTCTCAGTAATAGGGTCCCGTTTTTATCCTTTGGGTACGGAACCCTAAAAACTGATTCTTTTATTAGATTCTTAGTAAAGACCGATAGAAATAAGTCAGGTCAAACATGTCGGATTTTTTCAGTTGCATTCGTACAACACAAAAGCTTCAAGTAACTTCAAAGAATCTAATCTGGTGCTAAGAAATAGAATGGCCTAAATTCCCACACAATGGGATGAGCCCCGATACTGATCTACCCACGATCTTCGTGGTTTATATTTATTATTTGTTTATAGTGGCTGACAAAAATATCTCAATGTTTACGTCGATTTAATGAAATGTGAGATTTCCATAGGAAAACATTACCTATTTCGAGTAGCTAAAGCAATATAATATTATGGTTCTGTCTTTAGTGAAGTTTTATCAGATAGATGTTCATTTATTTAAATTAGCTATAAAGCGTAAATTGACGCATAAATAATAAGTATTTATGATTTAGGAAAACCGATTGAAACGTGTTTAAATGCCACATACCCGTCATTAAGTGTTACCAGCTGTCCCGGCAAACGTTGTTTTGCCATAAAATGATTTTCCCTGTTTTCCTGAGTTTTTTCTGATTTTTTTTTTATTGACCTCACGGAGCCCGAGACCTTTACAACGAATGCAAAACCGTGGAAATCGGTTCGTGCGCTCTGGAGTTATAGCGTCATCAGGAAGGAAAACCCGACTTATTTTTATATTATTAAATTATTAATTATTACAAATGCGAAAGTATGTCTGACTGTCTATCTTACGATCTTACTCCCTCACACTTAAAACCATAAAGTTAATATACCTAGCGGAATAGAGAAACAAAGGCCTGAGCAAGCGAGATGTCACTATCAGTAACACTGCGTGGTAAAAAGAGACGTGCGATACATGACAGCTGCACTCTTTTTTTGACCTCCAGTCGGCACGTGCCGCACGTTGACAATTTAATCTCATAGAATTCATATTCAATCATGCTTGTGTAAGTGTATTACACATATTTTTCACACAGATGAAAACCAATTTCGGTTTCGTTTGACAGCTCGAGATTGTTGGTCTATTCCGCTAGGTATACTTTATGCTTAAAACGTATAACTGATTGTTATAAAATTAAGTGCATTGTACGTAAAGGACATGTTAAGATAGTTTTGGTCCCAGAAAAATATACGGTTTAACATACTAGTTAGTCTAATACACACTAATATTATAAATGCGAAAGTTTTGTATGTTTGAAATATCCACTATTTAACTTGACAGATAGAGTATGGAGAATCTGTGAAATAAGTTGTGGATAGCCTATCCGGCACTTTATCAGGAAGTGATGAAACAGGCCCTAAGTATATTAAGTCAGTCATGACTCTGTTGTTAAAGTGTATTTAGTCAGTCCCAGGAAAGGACATTGGATAGTTCTCATACCAGAAAAATGGACGGTTCAGAGCGAAAATAATTTGACGCAACAAAATTGCGGAAAACATCTTACAGAAAATATAACCGAAATTTTTACATACACAAAATTCAAAACAAAAATTTCTTTCGAATAAAATTCTACAAGCAGTTTATACTGCATTATTATTATTTTTATTTTGGTTGCTAATTGGGGCATATTATACATGAATATTTAATATGCTATGTAAATGACGTGAATCCTCTAGTCTAGTTATATATTGCCGACTTTAAGTATATTGCCGACTTTAAGTAAAATCTTTGAAAAAATAATTCTAAATCAATTACTTGCTCATTTTAACTCAAATAATTTATTACATAATAATCAATTTGGTTTTACTAAAGGTCGGTCTACAACAGAATACAGATGCAGGCATTAGTCTTCTGTGTAGTATTTTTGAAGCTTGGGAGGAGTCGCAGGATGCACTTGGTATTTTCTGCGATCTCTCTAAAGCATTTGACTGTGTGGAGTATGATACTCTAATAAGAAAACTACACCATTATGGTGTAAGGGGCACGGCACTTAAACTTCTTAAATCTTACCTTACAAATAGAACGCAGAGGGTGGAAGTTAACTCCATAAGGTCTAATGGAACCAAAATAAAACTAGGTGTGCCACAAGGGTCCATTTTAGGGCCTTTTCTTTTTCTCATCTATATAAATGATTTACCTTATCTTGTTAAAGATAAGCATGAGATAGTACTTTTTGCTGATGACACTTCACTAATTTTTAATGTGAAGAGGCGACAATTTAATTATGACGAGGTAAATAGTGCTCTCTCAAAAATAGTACATTGGTTTAATGCTAATAATTTACTTTTGAACTCTAATAAAACAAAATGTTTAAAATTTATCTTGCCAAATGTTAGGCAAGTACAAACCAATGTACTATTAAATGATGAGAAAATGAATTTAGTAGACACCACCGTATTCCTTGGCATAACGCTGGATTGTAAGTTACAATGGGGTCCACATATTGCGAAACTGGCAGATAAGCTTAGTTCTGCAGCATATGCTGTTAAAAAAATTCGTGAAATCACTGATGTAGAGACCGCGCGATTAGTTTACTTTAGCTACTTTCATAGTATAATGTCTTACGGCATCCTCTTGTGGGGAAACGCGGCGGACATTAATACAATATTTGTGCTGCAGAAGCGAGCTATTCGTTCTATTTATAAGATGTCGTCTTTGGAATCTCTAAGAGAAAAATTTAAAGAAATAAGAATTCTGACCGTCACATCTCAATACATTTTGGAAAATCTCTTATATGTTAGAAAGAACATAAATATTTTCAAAAAGAAAAGTGATAATCATAATGTAAATACTAGAAATAAGAACAAGTTAGCAATACCAATGTTCAGACTAGCCAAAATAAGCAAATCCTTTAAAGGCCAATGTATACGCCTATACAATAAAATCCCAGAAAATGTTCAAAATCTACCTTTAAACAAATTTAAAAAAGCAGTTAAAGAACGTTTGTGTGCTAAAGCGTATTATAAAGTCAATGATTTCTTCGAGGACAGCACACCTTGGGAATAGGGTGGCTCCATGCAGGTTACTTTTCTTTTAATTTTGTTACATAGCTGTAAGCCATAACATTGTAATTTTCCATTTTTTTTTTTGCAAAAGATGGCCCCGTGCGAGTTTCTTACGCCGGTTCTTCTCGGCGGGGTAGTTCCCGAACCGGTGGTAGGCAACGTAGTTTCTTCGTTCGACTTTCAAAAAGTGTATCATGATACCCATTTTGAATAAAAAGATATTTTATTTATTTTTTATTTATTATTTTATTATACCTACAAGGACGCAGCAGCAAGGACAAGAGTTCACTTGACGTCAGACGTCTCCTTGAGCGCTTTTCCATTATTTTCCAAGGATAAGGCTGCGTTTCCACCAGAGATGTGTTGCGAGGACTGTGTTTTAAGATCCAATAGAATCGCTGCGCTGAGCGAGGTCACGTCAATGAAGCGATACTATTGGTTCTCAAAAACACATTCCTCGCAACACATCTCTGGTGGAAACGCAGCCTTAGTGCCCGGTTTCTGTGGTTTTTGACAGTTTTCAATTGTCACTAGCGTTGTTGATGGGTTAATTTTTTGACGCTAGGCGCTAGGCGGTAGGCAATCAAAAGTGATGATAAACTTTTATAATAAAAACTCAGAAAACTGCTCATAAGAAGGCTATGCGTCAAGTGCGTCCATTAGGTTGTTACATATTATTACCACTAGCTATTTGCCCGAGCTTTGCTCGGTATTCGATAAAAAACGAATAAAATGACATTTTCTTAAAATGATTCCTAGCTAGATCGATTTATCGCACCCGAAACCCCCTATAGCCGAGCCGATTCCGAGATTACAATTATATATAAAATTTTTCTCAAGCAACGTAGAAAATCTTGAAAAATACCATAATAATGTGAGCAATAAAGTTTAGTATCTATCTATCTAATTATCTATCTATAATTTTCATCAAGAGTAGTGAACCAACCAAAACGAGGGCTAAACAAGCTACCAAATTACCAATAGAAAAAACCAGTCAAATGCAATTCGAACTTACGCACTTTGATGACCGACAGACGATCAGACAATGGCGTTTTAACCATTTATGTACCGAGTACGTCTAGCATAATTATTGTGCATGATAAAATAATGTACATTTAACTCCTATATAATGTAGCAAGTTGCAAGCGGTTACTTAAAATGTCACGCCAATAGCTATTTCTAGAGTAAAGCTCCGATTTGATCAGTCGCTTGATATTTTTAGTCCACTATAAAATGTCCATTAGAAATAAATGTATGTGCTCACGCCATGTTCAATATAAATCCATTTAAAGGGCAAAGGTGGCCAACAGAGGCTATCGACAAGCCCAAACACCTTGGCTTCTTTTAGAAGCTGGACAATAGTTTAGCGGTAATGTTTTATAATTTTTTTCCTTGTTTAATGATTTTTCGAGAACGCGACGGGATGATGGTTTTATAAAGGCCTATCTGCAGAAACGTCGAAAGGATTTGGGTAAGGTAAGGCAGATAGCAGACTATCTGAAATTTGTTAATCCAGATTAAGGAACTTAACCACCTTGGGACGAAGAGACTTTTTCTGTTTATTGATTACATTTTGTATTTACAAACTATTTTATTCATTTTTATTATTAGCAAAACAGCAGTTTTAGTATTATAATCTAATTATGACCCAAACATTGTATTTTGTATCCTACTATTAGATATAATATAATATATTATAATATTACTATACTTTATAATTCATATCGAGTGTATTAATATGTTATGACTTATGGGTAGGCGTAGTTAATATTGTCTACGATTGATTTCCGATTGCGTACCCAAACTTAGACAAGGTCGGAACCTTGGTACTAGTATGGCGAACATTAGTTTAATGGTTTAATGCTACATATTAATTAGAAAAGGGTAAACTATAACATTAAAAATCGCAGATTTCCCATAGAAATGTTCACGAAATATGAATGAGCTAATGGTGGCGTAGTATGAGTTGAGTTAAAAACATAACAGACGAGTGAATGGATAGAATTCGGTAGGACTTAAAATGCTACGATTTAATAAAATTGTACCATCCAAGAAATTAATTCTTAGGCAGTTAACGGACCTATGTCATTTGGTCGGCTTATGTCAATTAGCCGTGGCCCGTGATGGGTTTGACGTAACGCGACCAAATTACTCTGCCCAGGAATCAACTTCTTTGATAGTACATAGGATTTTATGCATAGTATCTTCAGGTGGGCACCTCACGACTTACCAACACTCAACCGTAAGCAGATAAGGGTTTACGCAGCCTGGCAGTTTGAAGATTTTGAACGGAAGAAGTTTCGACGGTATGTTTCGGTACCATACCCTACGACCTACACGGGCCACGTAGTAACTATTTAGTAATATTCTGTGACCATACTATGAAAATAGGAACTACTTCATCGTTTCGTTTTATTGAAACGATGAAGTAGTTATATCGAAACGATTGCCACTCTCGCATCGAATATCTCCATTATCAGCACATCTGATTGTCGTTGATTAGATAAATCACTTACAAATAGGTGCCGTCGAGTTAACATCACGATCATTCCCGATCGTGATCATTATGCGGTAAACGATGCTCTTCGATTTATTCCAAACACGTATCGCACATCCCTTTACATGTCACGAGAAACAACAATCCGCGTGTTTTTACTTTTTACCCGACTACAGCGAAACTGGTAATGACAAAAATTTTAGTTTGCTGCACTTCGAGCTCCGAGAAATCGGGGGCTGAGGAGCCAGTGGCCACCCTTGACATGCCCTTGACTATCACATACCCCACATTCCACCGCGTAATAGGCCCATTCAATGCGCGTAACTTGCCACAATAAAAATAAATTAAAATTTTAAAACCAACAAAAAAGAGGGGTGTTATAGGTTTGACGTGTCTGTGTGTGTGTCTGTCCGTGGCATCGTAGCATCCAAACCGATTTTGATCTAGTTTTTTTTGTTTGAAAGCTGACATGATCGGGAGTGTTCTTAGCTATAGTTCATCATCATCAACCTGCTCAGTACTGGAAAATCAGGGTTTATCTGGTTCATGAAAGACCATAATAGCTGCAACATCACCTGGTAATCAATAAGATGTAAAACTCATCGCAAACTTAGAGGTTTAAACAGTAAATATTTACATGCTACTGATGTAGCATCACCTGGATTCTATAGGAGCCCAGCTTCCGGCTCATATTGACGGCCTCATTGAAAAGGACATTGATAGTAATCATGGGAATACTGTTGATAGCAATTATTCTTTTAGTCCATAATAGTTGTCAAGGTGTGTCGGGGGACAATAATGCTGATGTTTGATTTCACAGAACATTATAGTTTAAGGATCAGAGAACCAAATCGGGATAATCAGCGTCTTGGCGGTTGTAGGTTATAGTTTACTATGAATTAAAATATTACTTTACACTTAGGAATTATTTGAAGTTAAAGGCAGTAAATATTATTTCATTACTTTTTAAAGTTGTTTGGCGGGGTTGTTTTAATTTCTTAATTTAATTTCATTATTCCAAACTAGAACTTTGTATCACTTTCCTACTAATATAAACCTTCCAGTGGAAGTCCTTCCACGCTAATTAGAAAATAAGCAAAATCGGTTCAGCGGTTCTCAAGTTTTAGCAGGATTACGAGTTGGAGTTTGGGCCCTTGGCACAAATCTATTATCCATTCAACATAATCGGATAAGGCTCTACAATGGAACAAACTTAAATACATGTTACATAGACACCTAAGATCATCCCATGCACCCATCGTTTGGGCTTTGCCGGAGCCAGATAAAAAACTACCAATTATTAAAGTATGTATTATATTTTTAATGCTTCAACTCCCAAGTGGCCACATGCAGCCACAATAACAATAGATAAGCTATTGTGCCTGGTTTTCAATCAAGGTATTATTGTACAACTTGTTATTCAAGAGTCAATTTCTTTCTATTCTGTTCATGATATTATAAAATGAAAATCAACATTCTTGTATTTTTCAAAAAGCATATAAACATAAATAATGCTATGTGAATGTGAATATTTACCTAAGAATTAATTTCTTTGTATAAAATGTGGGAAAATAATTTTGGATAACAAATAAAATAATAAGACATTTAAATAATGAAGCTGACAAACTATGGACCTGGATTATACTAAACTGCTGAACTGATGTAGATGGGCATGGAGATATTTTGAATCTGAAGAAAGGATGCATAATCGTTTTCAGATCACGGAAAAGTTACAAGCATGCATTATGCTGCTTATAATGCATGACAATCTTTTTTGTTTATGAAAATAACAAAATATGCAAAATGATAATTACCAAACACTAATAATACAAAATAATGGTGTGCTTGTAAATTAATGTGACAATAATAAACACCTACTTAATATTATATTGACATAATTATTTGATCACAGATATTTATCATGTAATATGTATTTGTTTCTGTCTGGTCTATGATGATAATCATTTTATTTAAAAAAAAATTAAATAATGTAAGGAGGATTATGGAAACAAATGTTGAAGTTTCATAAATGTAAACAAAATCTCAATGGTTAAAATTAAACTTACCTTGAATGAACTGTGTACTAGCGTTTCATCCAAGTCAATAACCATACATTTTTTGTGCATGTCCTGGTGTCTCACTGGCGGCAACAGAGGTCTGGGGGCATGGTCTGACATAACAAGGAGCGGGGGCGAAGCCCTGCCGTCTGCGCTGTTCGCGCCATTCCCGCCAGGCGGACCCTTGCCTCGCCCACCTCGCCAGCAACATAACAGTGACCGTAAGAAACCTCCACTTCCACTTGATTTTTTCGTTCCCAAGGGAGTGGAGCCCGAAACCGGTGTTCCGTCACCTTCATTGTTTTGTGCGACCGGGGACGACCCTAAAACAACATCACAACATATCACCACAGTGACCACAAATACAACGCGAGCGAACTCAAGGTTACTGGTAACTTTGTTGCTGCACCCTTTCTAAATATTTACAGTAGATCTGCTCTCACAAAAACACTCTTTCGGCACTCTTCGCGTTACCCAGCACCGGTTCCAGCGTATTTGTTTTCGATCTCGACCCGCTGGCACACGAGTTTAGTGGACGAAGGTAACATTATACGCTCCAATTTAGAGGCAGTAGGTAACAGGTGTAACTCGGTTTAGATTTACCTCTGTCGGATCCATAGTTGTTTAACTGTTCGTCATCCCGTGACACCTGAGTTATTATGGACGATGCGTCCATTTAAACATTTGTTTTTGGCCTTAACATAAACGGCGAATAAGTTTATGTATGACTTTAACACCATAAAACTTTTTTTATCTCTCTTTACGATTACAAAATGGCAGGCAAGTTTCTGGGCAAATACCAAAAATCAGAATAGCCAACATTTAGATAAAGGAATGTATACTTTCTCGTTCGTTCCTATAGACTTTATTATTTGTCTGAAAGAGAAATCAAATGTCAAGCGTTTTTCTTAGGTTGTTGAACTGTCAACAGTTGAAATACAGATAACATTAAATATTTTTATTATTTTCATAAAGTACCGTAAACTACCAGTCATTGGACAGATAAGGATTTTTTTTTACAGAAATTAGTTATAAAAAATTAAATACTTTGCATGAAATAGAAAAAGATATTGTATTTGTGTTCATAAATTATCTAACTTAAGATATATAGTCTGAAAGAGACATCAAATGTCAAGCGTTTTTCTTAGGTTGCTGAACTGTCAACAGTCGAAATACAGATAACATTAAATATTTTTATTATTTTCATAAAGTACCGTAAACTACCAGTCATTGGACAGTTAAGAATTTTTTTTTACAGAAATTAGTTATAAAAAATTAAATACTTTGCATGAAATAGAAAAAGATATTGTATTTGTGTTCATAAATTATCTAACTTAAGATATATAGTCTGAAAGAGAAATCAAATGTCAAGCGTTTTTCTTAGGTTGTTGAACTGTCAACAGTCGAAATACAGATAACATTAAATATTTTTATTATTTTCATAAAGTACCGTAAACTAACAGTCATTGGACAGTTAAGGATTTTTTTTTTACAGAAATTAGTTATAAAAAATTAAATACTTTGCATGAAATAGAAAAAGATATTGTATTTGTGTTCATAAATTATCTAACTTAAGATATATAAACATAAAAATGCGATGGTTTTTCAGTTTGTATTGATTTTTTGGTAAAAACTGAATGGTAGGTAAAACACAGTCATGGAACAGAATTACAGTAGTTGGACACCCAAAACCAGTGGTTGGACAAGCAAAGTTGGTTAAAATCTAAATCTAGGTATTGTAAGTATATTCTGTCAAGAAAGTGAAGAAATTAAAAAGTGGCAACATCGTACCTACTGTCATCCCTTTCAAATCAATCATAAGAGGCCCATGAAAAAAAAAATTAACCACTCAGTGAGGCCCGCTACTTTACTTTCTTGAAAGACTGTAAGAAACATTAGAGCCATGCTTCGGAACGAATGGGCCGGCTCAACCGGAGAAATACCACGTTCTCACAGAAAACCGGCGTGGAACAGCGCTTGCGCTGTGTTTCGCCGAGTGAGTGAGTTTACCGGAGGCCCAATCCTCTACCCTATTCCCTTCCCTACCCTCCCCTATAATTCCCTTCCCTTCCCTACCCACCCTTATTACCCTATTCTCTCTTAAAAGGCCGGCAACGCACTTGCAGCTCTTCTGATGTTGCGACTTGCGAGTGTCTATGGGCGACGGAAGTTGCTTTCCATCGGTGACCCGTTTGCTCGTTTGCCCCCTTATTTCATAAAAAAATATAAATAATTATTGTTGTTTTCATACGACCTCTGTGGCTCAGTTGGTGGGCTGTTGGTAGCTCAAGCCGGGGGTCGCGGGTTCAAATCCCGCTGACGGAACAAAAAGTTTTCTAAGTTCCTGGGTCATGGATGTGTATTAAATATACAGTGTATCTGTACCGCTTCAGGTGCAAAGAGATCCCATCGTGCAGGTGTGACCCTAGTAAAATAGAAGATGTACCACATCTTCTAACAGAATGCCCAATATACTCGAGGCCAAAATATGATCTGGAGATGAAAATAGGACTAGAAATTAATGTTGATAGCATAAAGGAAATAGTAAAAGATAAGAAAAATAGGGAAGAATGTTTGCTATATTGTGTTAAAATAATAAAAGGAGTAAATAGTATTAACAGAACACAAAATAGAAATAGGAGATAAGTGTATAGACATAGGACAGTATAAATTGTATTCAGAACATAAATCCCTCGAATAAAAATCAGGGACAAGAGTATTTAATAAAAAAAAAATAAAAAAAAATATACAGTGTAACATATAATAAAAATCTTAAATATATGTATAGTATAAAAGTATTAAAGTTAATAGGTAATTAGGTATATTCCGCTATTAGGTATATTAACTTTATGGTTGGCTGTTGATGTCAAGTGTTAGTGACAATCTTGCCTTAAAAGGCCTCCCTGATTGGTGCACACTCGGTGTTTCCGGCCGGCAACACCGAGTGTGAACTGTGAACCGTCAGTGAGGCCCAATGAGGCCCATTCACTGTAGGACTGCCGTGCAGTCCTGCCGTGAATGGGCCCTTTAATGCCTTGGTGACAACTGACAGTGACACTTCTAGGCTCTATACTTTTTAGCTTGGATCTCATTTGGATTTTTCTGTGTCAAAAAGGAATGTCCGAGTTGCTCCACAAAAATTATTTTATCATCACAAAATAGAAAGTGACTATGTGATATTAATTCAAGAGAAATTTATTAAATCATGTAGAAGTGCTGGTTAATCTCTTAACTTTAAAAGTTAGATCTTTTAGACATAGTAACAATGTCGTCGAAAGATCCAGGCGCAATACCAAGTCGGTGGCTGAACTGTCCTCCATTAGCCATAGGGCTCATAGCAGAACAATTGCTCGCCTTTAAAACGCCACTCGGTACACAGTTTAATGAGAAAATACCACAGTCCAAGCGATTTACGCCGTTGGATGTATTTAAACACGTCCAAAACATGAAGGCAAGAATCAGCTGTTACGTTAACTACGTTTGTTTATTCCTTAGTACTTTGTTGATGTGTGACTTTTTCCGCAGATGAAACTCGGCCTGTGGATCGACTTGACGAACACGAGTCGTTTCTACGACAAATCTGATATAGAACGCATGAACTGTAAATATCTTAAGTTAAAATGTCGCGGACACGGCGAAACACCTTCTCCTGAACAAACAAAGTAAAATATCTTATTTTACTACATTTCATCATTATAATAATTTTGTTATTATTAATATTTTTACATCAATTACTTAATTGTTAAGTTATGTGGATCTCATAATATGGAGCAGACAGGAAATTTATTCTTATTATTATAAAGAGTATTGTTTGTAGGAAATTCATTGAAACTGTTGCCGCCTTCACTGAAGAGAATCCAAATTTGCTGGTGGGAGTTCACTGCACGCATGGTTTCAACAGAACTGGTTTTCTGCTTGTTGCGTACATGATTGATCAACTGTGCTATACCTTATTTCCTGCACTTAAAGAGTTTGCAAATGTGAGGTGAGTACTAATAATATATTGTACCTATATTTACAGTTTTTATAGTATTTATAATTTTTGGCTTTATAATACTCTAGTCTTATACGTGGGAGAGCCATGATTCGGCACGAATGGGCCGGCTCGACCGGAGAAATACCACATTCTCACAGAAAACCGGCGTGAAACAGCGCTTGCTCTGTGTTGCGCCGAGTAAGTGAGTTTACCGGAGGCCCAATCCCCTACCCCATTCCCTACCCTACCCTCCCCTATTCCCTTCCCTACCCTACCCTCCCCAATTCCCTTCCCTTCCCTACCCTCCCCTATTCCCTTCCCTTTCCTACTCTCCCCTATTCCCTTCCCTTCCCTACCCTCCCCTATTCCCTTCCCTTCCCTACCCTCCCCTATTACCCTGTTCCCTCTTAAAAGGCCGGCAACGCACCTGCAGCTCTTCTGATGCTGCGAGTGTCCATGGGTGACAGAAGTTGCTTTCCATCAGGTGACCCGTTTGCTTGTTTGCCCCCTTATTAAATAAAAAACAAAAAGGGTATAACGCGCCCACTCTAGGGTTAAAACTTAAAATATAAAAGCTGTTTGTTTATAGGTATATGAATAAATCTAATATTGGAATTTCCCAAGGCTTTGAAATAGCCTGTTATATTTACATTCCTGAATTTTCAGAGAACCTGGGATCTATAAGCAGGATTATCTAGACGAGTTGTTTAATCGTTACAAAGATACTGAAGATGAAGATGACATACAGGATAAAGTACCAATAGCTCCGGAGAAACCAGACTGGTGTTACGGTAAGATATGTTAAATAAATGAAGTAACAAGCTATCATTAAGAAATATAAAACACAAAAAAAAAATTCCAATATGGCATTCTTCATTTAACAAACAATAGAACTAACATGGAATAATATACAGTACACTGGACTTATGCGATAGGTGGTATAAATATAAATACATAATATAAAATATGTTTAATAGGGACCAGAGTCTACAGAAAACAATCATTCAGAAAAAAATGTTAAATCATAAATTTAATGTTGTAAAATAAAACAATTTACATTGTTAATTGTTATGAATAAAGTAACCTGAACTGAAGATATTTTAGTGTCGAAGCCTTCAGCTATTCTAACAATGTTGCCTGTACAGTTTGTTTAATGTCTTTACTCATGCTTACACATTTCTATTAGTTCCTTAATTATTAGCTCTTGATTGTGTAAATCTAGAAATTCTAGATTAAATGTCGTCAATCATCATCATCAACCTCTAAAATTTGTTTGACAAAATTCACCACTTTTTGTATTCTGATATCGATTCAAATGTTTAGCATCAGTCATCTGACACTGATTTCCCTTGAATGATGGAAATGAAAAACCGCGAAGCTCCGAATTCGCATAAAACGAGGTAGCCGTTGGGGTATTACTGTAGATCACAAAATTATCTAAACCAGCTATATTCAACCTGCGGCCCGCCAGATCAGTGGCCCGCGAGTAGTTAAAGTATTTTAAAATTCACGCCCACCAACAAAAAAGTGCAAAGTTGTCGTGAAAGTCGTGAAAATGTTTCCATTTTTAAATTTTGAAGAACATTATTTTTTTAACCCTTCAAGCGGCCCGCGACACCGAGACCAAAATATGTTTGTGGCCCGCATACAAGGTTCAGTGCCAATGTAAACCCTGATAATCTGAGCAAGTTTTTTAATTTATATATTTCAGAGGAAGACGAATTTGATGATGAGGATGAGGAGCCCAGCACCAATAAACCAACCAGCTCTAGTAAACCTCCCAGACGTCGTCAGAAAATATACAAGAACAAAACCTTCATGGCTGGTGTTGGAGGTGCAGAGTACATAACGACAGAGCCGTTGATGTCTGAAGTGCAGGATAAAGTCAGGAGATTCTGCAAATGGGAGGGCAAGAACTTCCCAGGATCTCAGCCAGTCTCCATGGACATGGAGAATATTAGGTTGTTGCAAAAGAAACCTTATCAAGTGTCATGGAAGGCGGATGGAGTTAGGTTTGTATTCATTTTTAACCAACTTAAAAAAAGGTGGTTATCAATTCGACGGGTATGTATGTAATATTTCCAGAACTGCTCAGTTCTTTAGGGTTCCGTACCCAAAGAGTAAAAACGGCACCCTATTACTAAGACTTCGTTGTCTGTCTGTCTGTCTGTCACCAGGCCTAATCTCAAGAACCGCTGTAGCTAGACTTATGGTGTATCCACACACCCTTATACCAGGCGGTCTCGCCGCCGGATAACCACACATGCCGCCGGCTTCGGCAGCAAGGCAGTCTAAAAGCCGTGGCAAACCCGGAGGTATAAGCCGGCGGCATGTGTGAATACACCATTATGAAATTTTCACAGATTATGTATATCTGTTGCCGCTATAACAACAAATACTAAGAACAAAATAAAATTAATATTTAACTCCCATACAACAAACATGATCTTTTTGGCCTTTTTTGCTCATTATCAATAATGGTAAAAGGTAGGCACTTAAAATTTTCACAAAGGCCTAAATTATATGTGTTATTTAATAATTAATAATAATATTAAAATAAAATAAAAATTTAAGGGGAGCTCTCATACAAAAAACACAATTTTTGGCTTATTTTTGCTCTACAACAGTATGGAACCCTTCGTGCGCGAGTCCGGCTCGCACTTGGCCGATTATTGTATATGTTAGTCTGTTTCAGTATCCAAACAAATGTGCCAAATTTCAAAAGTGTATGTATGTATGTAAGTTTTTATGTTTGTGTTTCGCCGAGTGAGTGAGTATACTGGAGGCCCAATCCCCTACCCTTTTCCCTACCCTCCCCTATTACCCTGTTCCCTCTTAAAAGGCCGGCAACGCACCTGCAGCTCTTCTGATGCTGCGAGTGACCATGGGCGACGGAAGTTGCTTTCCGTCAGGTGACCCGTTTGCTTGTTTGCCAAAACAAAATAACAAAATTATTTTTTGCTTCTATTTCAGATACATGATGTTGATTGATGGAGACGACAGAGTGTTTATGATAGACAGAGACAACTGTGTATTTCGGATACGTAACCTCACTTTCCTTCACAACAAGGAGTGCAGAAGTTTAACCAACACACTATTAGATGGCGTAAGTATAATTTTGTTTCATTTCCTCTTAAGGTCCTTTTCGGTAGGTTGATCAAATTAAAAACTAATCAACATATATTATTAGGATCAGATTACACCAAGATTTAGTGAACAGACCCTTAAGACTCTTAAGGATCTGTTCAATAAATCTTGGTGTGACCTGGGCCATTTAGCCGAAATTTTTTAACGAAGCGAATACGAAAAGATTTTGGGACACCCTCAGATCCTAATAATAATTATGTTGATTAGCCTAGTTTTTAATTTGATCACCCTAAAGACTTAAAAACGAACATGTCTGTGCAATCTTATTTCATTTTTGCCGATAAAGTTAATACAAAGAAAATCCACATATTAATTTATTTGTCCTGAAATTCTACACACATTTTTCAGGAAATGGTGATTGACAAATCATATGGGGTGGATAAGGCAAGGTATCTGTGCTACGATATCATACGTTTTGAAGACATGAATGTCGGCCGAGAACCATTCTTCCCTGTCAGATTGAGCTGCATACAAAAAGAAATTATTAGGCCAAGGTATGATTTTTACCCCTATATTTTTTACTCCTCGACGAAAATAAGTTTGACATATTATTGTCTGTGGGTGTATATAATATGTATTTAGCATTGTAGCATCCAAACGGATGGGCAGATTTTTTTCTAGTCAATTTTTTTTAAAGCTTGTTCGGCATTGTTCAGTGTTTTAGCAATTTTTAAAAAATTGGCCAAGTGCGAGTCGGAATCGCGCACGAAGGGTTCCGTACCATTATAGAGCAAAAATAAGCCAAAAATTGTGTTTTTTGTGTGGGAGGCGGGGGCCACCCTTAATTTTTTTATTTTAATATGACGTATTATTATTAAAAGTAGGTACACATATAATTGGGTATTTAAAAAAAATATATATTGATTTTTTTAATGTATTTTAAAACCTTATTATTAATAATATTAATATTTAATGCAAGAAGCTTAAAAAATGTTTTTTCAATTAATTATAAACAATTAAAAATTCATGAAATTTAAATAAAGTCACGTGACTTATAAACGCGCCATGATTGAGATACGTCACAATGTTAATTATACATTTCTATAGTGTACGGCAACATTAACCTTATGTTGTTGATGTTTAAGGTTAAAATAGGCTACTTGACCTAATTTTTTTCTTCATGCTAATCGCTTCTTAATCATTTATTTTCACAAAAAAATACTAATCAACATATATTTTAATATTTTACACAGTAGAAACCCATAAAATGATGATTGAAAAATATGCCTTATAAATGGCGCCGAAAACCATAAACTTATACTGTCGTATAGACCACCTGACAACCCGAAAATGCGTGACCATTTTTGATCTGTCAATGTGTGCGTGTGTGATAGTATAGTATTTTGCTATCGATAGTTTAGTCCGTTCGAGTTATTTTACTTGAGTTTTTATAAGAAATAAATAATATGCAACTTTGACAGATTTTGTATTTCAAATTAGGTATCATACATTTTAATTGGCAAAAAAGGTGACGATTGAAAAATAGATACATATTTTCGTTTGGAATGATTTGTCAATCGTCATTCGTCGGATATGTTATGAGTTATGACTTATGACATGAGGTTCTTATAGGGGTACACATAACACATTATAAAGTTACTTATTTATTACTCAGGTAAAATCTATCTGGTAAATCAGCCCTTACATTGCTGCATTGAAAGTAAACGTTGAAAGTAAACAACACACATAGTATATTATATTTTATTCTTAAATTAAATACATATCATAAAATATCATAATACTTTTGGGAGTGCCTCCGCTGCCGGCGCCGGCTCCCAAAAATATCAGTAATGGGAACTACGGTAAGTATACTGCCGGCAACCGAGATATAAAACAACGACTGCCGGCGCTGGCACTCAAAATGGGAGCCGGTGATAATGCGTAAAGCGCTAGGTTCCAGTGCCGATACACAAAATTTAAAAAGAAATAATAATTATAATCTCAATTTATATATTCGACTTTACCGACTTCCAAAGGTGAATGTTTGGTACCTATTTGTTCGGCTGTGGATATTTTAGTTTTTTGTGATGCATTTTCTTAGCTTAGCTTTACCTTAGCTACCTTTTTTCAGCTACCAAAAAGTAAGATTTTGCACCACAGCTACAGTTATAAACTCCGTGGTATACTTCCGAAGGTACTGAACAGAACTTCAGATTCCTTATACATGTTAGACAGTTTCAGCGTTGTTTAAAGAAGCAAAGATATTGTATTTAAATGCTACTATGCAGATCACATTTATCAGCATCATCATCACCACCATTAACCCATCCAAGATTCAAGCCCCATACGAGCACCGGTGATCGCGACAATAATAGAATACAATAGCATTTCCGAGAATCCCCGATCGAAGGATTCAAATAATTATGCATCCTTACAATTATTATGACCTTATTATTTGTACTTTTCATAGTCATTTAGCTCAAGTCTGATGTTTTTGATCATTGTTCTGTTTGACAAGCGATGTTTGCCGAATAGGCGCCGGCAGCCTATTCGGCAAACATCGCGTGACTTCGGCAAACTTCGGAGTTCGGAAAACGGCGCCGGCAGCTATTTCGGCAACCGGCGCCGGCAGCGGAGGCACTCCCTAATACTTTTTATTACAATTATTTTTAAGCGACTTCCAAAAAGGAGGAGGTTAGACGTTCGGCTGTGGATATATTTTTTATGTATGTTCAACGATTACTCCGCCGTTTGTGAACCGATTTGAAGGTAAAGACAATAGTAATATTATACTTAAATGAACTAAAAAGTATTAAATAATCCTTATTCTGTACTCAGTATTTCTGTTCTCAATCTTCATAATTTTGAAGTCAGTACCAGTCCTATTAATAAGTATATAAGTTGCAGTTATACCTATTCTGTCAGAGAACTGTCTATTATATTATTGAAAGCTGCATTCAATGAGTATTAGATTCAAGTGACTGATCTGTGAAACCTTGATTTTATGCTAGGTATGTCAAAAGATAATTATTACTTAAAAATAATCTTTAAAATAAGATAATATGTCCTTTTTAAGGTGATAAATATAAAGGTAAATGATTTTTATTTTAGTTTTATGTTATTGTAAAATATCGATAAGCATATCGATAAATTTGATTAAGCACTAGCGTATATGTAAAAAAATTTAATGAAAAATTTTTCTTCAAAATTTGTGTAATATATGAACAATAGTAACTTTAGTTACGCAAAATATGAAAGTAAAAGGGAGGATTCACAATATTTTATTTGAAATGGAGAGCTAAAGACAGAATAGAGCAAAAATAAACACATCGTAGCAATTAGGACATGAAGATTAATTATCTGTGAAATGTATATTTTTCAGGATTATTCTTATGATTTACACTGCAGTCAATTACAGAACAAGTAACCATTTTTAAATATAATAATATTTATTAAAAATAACAAACAAATTGAACAATATATGTGAAATACCGAAAGGGCATAAAAACGATTGACGACTTTTGACGACCTGTCAAATAAAAGTTGTTACAATTTTCATTAGACTGCCTCTCTCTTTCATTTTGTTATAATTCTATAAAGGATTTTCTTCTCTCTCGCACTCTTTGTTGGTCTATGCATTATAAGTTTATGCCGAAAACACTGTCCGCCATAGTGTGACGTCATACGTTTTGTATTTTAGACTCTCTTTATTGAACATTTTTTGTGTGCTAAATGTACGAGTCTAAAAGTGCCCAAAAATTATAAAAGAATTAAATAAGAAATTAGAAATAATTTGTAATGTTGAAAACTTTTGGAGAAAAGTTTTGGCCATTTCATTTCCCGTCTACAATAAATGGAGATCCTACTAATATTATAAAGGCGAAAGTTTGTTTGGATGTATGGATGTGTGGATGTATGGATGTTTGTTACTCTTTCACGCAAAAACTACTGAACTTACAATATTTTAGCTTATACATTAGAATAACACATAGGCTACAATTTAATGGAGGAGGTGTTATGTTCGTTTTTTTTAACTTCAACGATTACTCCGCCGTTTGTGAACCGATTTTCAAAAGATTTTTTTGGTGTATAGGTTATCATTCCAATTTGGTACCATATTCATAAAAGTGGTGACCTGATGAAGATATCCATAAGTAATCGAGGGAACTCCTCAAAATTTATATGGAAATATGTGGTGACTTCGGTTTCGTGAGCAGTATTCTAAGCAGAGATGTGACTTATCTAAGATACAAGTATCTGAAATACAGATACAAGATACAAAATACGTATCTTGTATCTGTATCTCAGATACTTTTTTTAAATTCATTTTGTATCTTGTATTTAAATACTTGTTATTTGGTATCTTAGTATTTTGTAGACACTATGTTTGCTAAAATACTTTTAGTTATTTTTGCCGGAAGTGTACAATTTTTGAGAATTCGTCAGAATAGGCTGTTTTCTTCTTATAATCTGCACCAGATGGCGCAACGATAGATACTTTTAGATTTTCTATTGGTTCCCCACCTATCTGAAATTATTTGCAGGTTGGCATCACTGACTTAATATTGGTTGTGTTTCTAAAAAATATCAGTGTACTGTCAAGTGTGACATAAATCAAAATACCATAAATTAGTTTCCATTAGCATTAAATTAACATAAAACTGTATGTATTTGAACATTTCCATATATTTCTATGTTGTTTTTGGCTTCGTCTCTCTAGTTTAAATTTCACGAAGAACAAAGCGCTTAGGCCAGTACACTGATAACAGTTTAGGAAGACACTGAGTACTGACATAATATAATACCTGTCAATGCCTGGCAACGTAAGGAAATCAACACTGACTGGGAGACATAGATGGTGACATTAGACAATAATGAGATTAATTTGTGTCTACTGGGAGACAATAGACACAAATTAATCTCATTTAAGTTGCTTTTCTATTTATATAATAGAAAAGCAACTTAAGTGAGTCAGTCTGGCCCCGTGGTAAGTACCTGAAGGACTTGTGTTACGGGTACCAGACAACGGAAATATATTTAATAATTTTATACGTCATAATATATTTAAGATTTTTATTAAATCATACACATATTTAATACACATCCATGACCCAGGAACAATGAAAACTTTTTTTTTGTTCCGTCGGCGGGATTCGAACCCGCGACCCCCGGGCTTGAGCTACCAACAGCCCACCCACTGAGCCACAGAGGTCGTCAAAATTCTTAATTTCTTTACTCACTACAACTTTTATGTTCAAAATAAACTTTTCTTAATCTTATTCTTAATGTTTATTAGTTAACTAGCTGTTGCCCGCGATTTCGTCCGCGTGGACTTCAGTTTATGGCGCGCGATGTCAACAAAATTGGTGTCAAAAGCTTTTATAAAAAAACATCCGTTCTTTAAAATGAGATGGGTACCAAAAGCGCGGAAAGAATATGTAAAAAAACTTATCCTGACTGAAACACGAAAAACGAATCGGACTGAAAAACAAAAATCAGAGGCTATAAACAATATTGAAGGTGGCATAAAAAAAAGACAAAAGATGAATCTTATAGAGTTCGACAAGGCTGTTTATGAACGTGGCGAGAAAAGGAACTAACGCTTCTATCATACTTGAAAAATGACATTTTTGACAGTTCTCCTTTACCAGCAGCGCACATTGACTGACATTGACACATTCAAATGTTTTTAGAAGATTCTGATTCCTCAGTTGCAAGTGCCGAAAACACAGCATCTCCTGGCAGCATCGCTGACATATGGGGTTATTAGAGTATCATATATATTCGATCCGAGATCATTGAGTCAATGAAATTGGATAATGTAATATAGACATATGATTCATTTCTTCCTTGATCATTGATTTTTGATATTTGCTGAGAGATTGGATCCTAGGCTTGTCGAATAAATATCGATATATCGATATTTTCAATTTGATATATCGATATTTTTGGGCGATATATTTAGTTACGATATATCGATATCAAATATCCAATATCGAAATTGTATCAAAAACGATATTTTCTGCTGCGATTTTGGCCAGATGTCTTCTTAATGGGTCCAGTTCTGTCAAAGCAACAAAAAATTGGTCTTCTCATAGGCTTAGCTGTTGACTCAACGAAAATCAAAATAAATAAAAGGCGAAAAAGATGGTTGAAATAATTTTTGCTCCACGAAAAATTATGAATTATAAACGAATGGATTTCAGATCTTATAACATAATATATATTGACTTTAATACAGATTTAGCAGTTCTCACTACAGATAAAAGGATGAAACCATCTGGCAACACTGATTTAGTCAGTCAGAAGCCACACTTTTTCCGATTTAGTACACTAATTTGGATCCTAGCTTTCTAAATGTTATTCCACTTGACTAAATTTAGTTACTAAATCATTTAGATGTCTAAATTTAGTCAAATGGAATAACAACTTTAGAAATAAATTAAGAAATTTTAAAAAAACCCCCGCCAAACAACTTTAAAAAGTAATGAAATAATATTTACTGCCTTTAAGTTCAAATAATTCCTAACTTGTGTAAAGTAATATTTTAGTCCATAATTTGTTGTCACGGTGTGTCGGGGGACCGCCAAGTAAACTACAACCTACAACCGCCAAGTCGCTGATTATCTCCATTCGGTTCGCTGTGAAATGTTATGTGAAATCTCAAATCAAACATCTACATTAGCGGTCCCCCGACACACCTTGACAGCAAATTATGAACTAAAATATTACATTACACAAGTTAGGAATTGTTTGAACTTAAAGGCAGTAAATATTATTTCATTACTTTTTAAAGTTGTTTAGCGGGGTTTTTTTTTAATTTCTTAATTTAATTTTATTTCATACTTTTTAAACTTGTGTTGGTTATAGTGCAGAATAATTTCTATCAACATAATCATATTCTCATGATTAGCATCTATCAATGTCCTTTTCGATGAGGCCGTTAATATGAGCCCAAACATGAAACCTCCACTTTGGGTTCATACGAAGCTCGGTTCCTATAGAATCCAGGTGATGATGCAGCAGCAGCATGTAAATATTTACTGTCTATCTACTTCTTACTGGTTGTCGCAATTAAAATGAGCCCAAACACGAAGCCTCTACTCTAAGTTGGCGAGGAGTTGAATATTATCCTATTGATTACCAGGTAATGCTGCAGCACCAGGTCAACATTAATATGTGTATACATATATTGTATATTCACAAATGTCACGAACTAGAATGAAATATAAAACCCATCAAACGACTACAAGTTGCTATCGGCCTTTCATGAACCAGATAAACCCTGATTGTCCAACACTGAGCAGGCTGATGATGATGAATTATAGCTAAGAACTCTCTCGATCATGTCAGCTTTCAAACAAAAAAAACTAGATCAAAATCGGTCCATGCGTTTGGATGCTACGATGCCACGGACAGATTCACACGCAGGCAGACAAACAGACAGACAGACAGACACGTCAAACTTATAACACCCCTCTTTTTTGTCGGGGGTTAAAAAGGGATGACACTACGATGTTGCCACATTTAAATTTCTTCACTTTTTTGACGGACTATCAATTACTTTAAAAAAAAGCAAATTGGTCGAAAAATTTGACCGATATATCGATATTTTCGCGATATATCGAGACCGATATTGATATTTTTTTTAAATATCGATGTATCGATATATCGATATTTTCTTTCATTTTCGACATCCCTATTGGATCCAATACGGTCATAGAAATAGGTGTTGCCAGTTATTTAATATAAAAAAGAGTTTTTAATTTCTTCTTCGTTAATATGTTTCAAATAATGTAATGTAATTATTTTTCTAATTACTTGGATAATCTTGCTGAAATAACAAAAAACAAGCCATATTAAAAATGACGATGTCTTTTGACAAATCGAATTCTCTGAGATCTAGTAACCCTGACGTTAATACCTGTCAGCGTTAGCGCTCTCCATTGGCTATTGAAACCACATATGACGTAAAATAGGATCAATGAAATATGATAATGTAATATGAAGATCAAATATATTGGATCCTATATATGATCATAGAAATGATCCAATATAAATGATAATGTAATACCCCCCCTTAGAAACTTTGCAATACTTAAATAATAAGGATACCAATATAAACAGCTTTAAATGCTTATCCTACAATATAAAAAAATATTTTTCCTGTTTGCCAAGTTCTGCCCCTGTTTTTTTTAATGAAATAAGGGGGCAAACGAGCAAACGGGTCACCTGATGGAAAGCAACTTCCGTCGCCCATGGACACTCGCAGCATCAGAAGAGCTGCAGGTGCGTTGCCGGCCTTTTAAGAGGGAATAGGGTAATAGGGGAGGGTAGGGAAGGGAATAGGGTAGGGGATTGGGCCTCCGGTAAACTCACTCACTCGGCGAAACACACTTGTTGGTAGCATATGCTTAGAATTTCTAAGCATATGCTACCAACAAGTAAGATTTTGCACCAAGGTATACCATGGTTCGGGAGATGCTGAGAGAACTCCTGACTCTTTATAGATACAAGTTTGGGAGTTTCGACGTTGTTTTAAGAGCGGAAAGCATATGCTACTATGCAAATTACCTCCATCTTAATCATCACAGTGTCGTCCCATTTTGACACTATTATTGGTACTTTTCATAGTCTTTTATGATATGTCACTTAAACCGCGGGTAATACCGCGGGGCACAGCTAGTAATATATAAAACTGGTGTTTTATTTGAATTATTCAAGAAAATATATTTTACAAATCTTTCTAGGCTTATTCTTATTATTTATGAACAAATAAACTTACATATAACGAGCGCGATAAATAAAAGATATTAAATTACAAGTATGATGACGCCACATCCAAATCGGAAGTACCGCAAAAGCGTTTTCGTCAGTACAAATCCTATTTACATAAAATCATATTTTCAAAACGACCTTATTTATCATAAGCTTTTATTTGATGATAAGGGTGAAATACGGTTTCTTAGGCCAAGTTCTACTAGAAATATGCATTTGTTCAATGAAATTGAATATAGGTCGAGTAAAATATTGTTTGCTCTAACTATAATATGCCATGTACGTAGCTAAACTTTTTAGTAAATCCACAATAAACTGATGCTCCTATGACTCGAAATAAGAAATGTTTTAAGTGCCCGTTTTGTTTATTGTAAAACAAACTCTATTTTAAATACTGAAGGTGTGTTTGGTTATCAGTTTAAATAAATTTAAGGCTTTGGGTTTAGATGTACGCATCCATTAAAAACATTCGTTTGTTAAACAATTCGTGGTACCTATGTTAGTACTACTGGTTTTATTGATCTGTGGTGAAAAAACCATTATGACGTCACACGCGCTCGGGTTAGTGCCGGAGTTGTCGGCGTGTCTTCCAATTTTTATTTTGAAATAACTTTTGAATAATTGCGAAAAAAAAAATGTTTTGTTATAAAACTTACTTATATAATATTATGACCTTTCCATTTATCAAAAAAAAAATTGTTGAAATACCCAATTAAGGCATTTTTGAAAATTTTAAGTGCCTACCTAAAAAGCAAAAAAAAAAACACGTTTTTAGTATTTGTTGTTATAGCGGCAACAGATAAGTATACACAATCTGTAAAAATGCCATAAGTCTAGCTATAGCGGTTCTTGAGTTACAGCCTGGAGACCGTCCCGTTTTTACCCTTTGGGTACGGAACCCTAAAAAAATATTTTGCATTCTTGATACGAATTAGGGTTTTATATCAGTTGTTTTCAAATAGGTATACTAGTCAAAACCTAAAAAAATAAGGGCCACCACGTTTTTTAAGTGCCCTCAAGAATTTATGCGATTACAGGATAAATTAATGAATAAATTAGATATATTAATTAATTTTAAATTAATTAATCTTAAATTAATGAAAAAAAAGATTAAAAAAATATTTTAAAACATCTTATACCGAAAAATCAAATATTGAGGGAAAATTATAGAGAAAGAAATAACTGAATAGCTAAAAAAATAAAAAGGTGTTCATTTTTTTTTTTTAATATCTGGTATGGCCTCCTCGTTTTCTAATGCACTCTTCCAGTCTTGTAGGTACACTCTCCACAAGGTGAACAATTGTTTCTTGCGGAATTTCTTCCCAGCTTCTTTTCAGCATGTCGATCAGCTGTCTCTCATTGTGGACGGGTTGGTCAGTGCTTCGGACCTTTCGTTTTAAGATGTCCCACATGTGCTCGATGGGATTCAGGTCCGGACTGTTCGCAGGCCAGGGCAAGACCTGTATACCAGCGGACTCTAGGGCTTCCCTGGTGGCTCTAGCTGTGTGTGCGCGAGCATTGTCGTGCATTAGGTGGAATCCTGCGCCAACTCTGTGTGCATATGGGGCCACGTAGGGTCCTATGACCTCCTCGATGTATCGCTGAGCCGTTATCGTACCTCCACTGAGAATCACTAGCTCGGTTCTGCCAGACATAGAGATTCCTCCCCACACCATAACGTTAGGACCCCCAAATCTATCACTTTCATGTATGCAGGCATTGGAAAATCGCTCTCCTTCACGTCTCCAGACTCTAATGCGACGATCATCACTACAAAATTTCACTTTGCACTCGTCAGTGAACAATACTCTGCTCCAATCACTCATATTCCATACGAGATGCCGCCTGGCAAACGATAATCGGTTTGCCCGATGAGCACTCGTTAAGGGAATTCGTACTAATCGTCTTCTGGAGAACTGCTGGTCCTCGTGTAACCGATTTCTAATCGTTTGGTCACTGACGCTGGTTCCCGTCGCCTGCCGCAGACGGTTTTGTATAGAGCGGGCTGTGCTGGCGCGCTCTCTACGGGCCGTCAAGCGCACGTAGCGGTCCTCCTGTGCGGTGGTTGCTCTTACTCTACCAGATCCCCGTCTTCTGGTTAGTGCCCCAGTCTCTTGAAATCGATTCCAAGCATTTTGAATCGCTCGCCGAGAAAAACCGAGCTGCAACGCCACAGAACGCTGTGAATGGCCTTCTTGCAGTAATGTTACGGCCCTAGATACGGTTGCTAAGTCCATATGTCGTCGAATTCTCTGCATGATGTCCTCAAAATGATAATTAAGGCAGTAGTAAAACAAAACTTTAACTGCCCCTGACGAAATCTTTATTTGAAATGAGTTTAAAATCTGTCTTAAAATCAGGTAGAGTCATGTGGTTACAATAAAGTGTCCAAAACTATCCATTTCAAAAAAATATCCAAGTGGGGTACTTAAGAAATCTTTGCTAACACGTGTGCTAACACAATCATAAACCGTCAGCCACTTAAACAATGCATTAAAAGAAAGTAATCGCTTCCAACGACAAAAAAGACGCGTGGCCCTTATTTTGTTTTGACTAGTATATAATATATTTTTTTAACATCGACGGATTTGCTCTTTCATTTTCTTACCTTGCCGCAAGCAATCGCGAATGACAAAGAAACAAACAAAATGCTTCTTTATGATCAACGCTGTAGGTTCCATTTTGCTCTACGCCATGGGTCCGCCAAGCAGCGGCGGCATGGGTCGCTGGACCAATGTTAGTAGAAAATGAAACCTAGCCTAGGTCATAAAGTGGCAAATTGTTTGATTTTTGGTCGGTTCACTCGAAACTCGAAAAGCTACTAGAAAAGAAAAAAAATAAAGAAAAATAATTGCAGGGACAATGCCATAATAAATGGCACGATCAAGAAGGAAGAGGAGCCGTTCCGTGTTGCCCTGAAACAGTTCTGGGACGTGAGTCTCGCGCATCAGTTGCTGTCGGAGCGGTTCACGCGCACGCTGGCCCACGAGCCAGATGGACTCATATTCCAGCCATCCAAGGATGTGAGTACCGTTGTCCTTAAAACAGGTAGAGTATCCACTATATCCGGGGAAAAAAAGAGGGACTCATTCCTCTCATTTTGTAACAACATTGTGGTTGTGGCAAATAAAAGGAATTGTGATATTTTAATGTGATAATAGGTTAGCTCAACGTTGTGCCGTGTTTTTATTTTGCTGTATTCTAATCTTGACAGTTTATAATTTGAATTTGCTATTTTATTGTATTGTATTTAATTTGACTTTTTATTATTTGGAATTTGTACTTATTTAAATTGATATTTTACAAGTTGGAAATTTATTGTGAATGAAACAGTTTGACACTGTACCAAAATAATAAATCACTTGTCAGTAGATCATTATTCATTAGTTAGTATACTATTGTAAAAGAAAATATTGACGCCATGATGTATGAAAATAACAAGCACTGCGGGGCTAAAATGGTCGCTTTGAATCATAATATGATTCATTTTTTAAAAATCCCAAAATGCAAGTCTGCTTGCAATTCATGTCTTCTTCTTCTTCTTCATTAATGGCAGTTTCGTGGATTGCCAATGTCAGAGTGTATTGACAGATAGACTTGTAGGTCTGGTGAAGCAACAAGGGTATGGTTAATTAATTAAGTATATTAGTACATATTTACAAGTTGATTCACCTAAAACAAAAACAAGTGTTAGTAAAGACATCACAATTTAATATTGTTAACATGTATATATGTACACAAAATCTCAATAAAAGGGGTATTTACATAACTTAAAACCGATTTAAAATTGATAGGACGAGGGATGAAATTGGGAAGACAGTCATATAGGGATGATTGGTTTCTAGGAAAGCAAAAGAAGATGTGATCTAAGGTACCCTCATCTAAACCACACTCACAAAGAGAATTATCCCTAATCCGAATTTTAGCGAGAAAAACTGGTGAACAGCAATGCCCAGTCTAAGACGACAAATTGTTGAAATTCATGTCTTGTAATTTGTACTAATTTGACATTTGTCGGTTTGACAGTTTTGACAATTCATTTGCTGAATTGATTGAGAGGAATTGCTAAATGTGACCATTTCCCGCTGATCACGTTAGGGAGATGAAATAAATAAAAAACAGGCAAAATACATCGTCCCCGCTCCTCCGCGTGTAGCAGGGCATCTGCTTATTTTCTCGATCATTTAATAAAAATTAAATTATCATTTTATGTTTCAGCCGTATATCGCAGGCGCCTGCGACCAAGTCCTCAAGTGGAAGCCGCCTGACATGAACAGCATAGATTTTCTACTGAAGATAGTTGAAATTAAAAAGGAAGGGTATGCCATATTCATATACCTAACTACAGTCTAAACCACTTCTTGTTTCGTGTTTAGGGTCACAAAAAGTTTAATAATAATAAACATAATGTGAAAAATTAGTTTAGGAAGAATTCTATAACTATCAGTGAGAAAAGTTACCTACACGTTTTAGAGCAGGGGTACACATTGGGCGCTCGGCGTAGCGTTGAGCGCGCGTTGATCGCGTACATACCTACACATTACACAGCGCTTAGCACGGCGTTGGACGAGCGTTAATAGGCCGAATATACTTTTGGCTCAGTATGAAAATTGACGTCGAAGAGATTGTTGGGTGTGGCTCCTCTACCGTCGTTACAAAAGACGACGACAAAGGCGAAGAGAATATTGGGTGCACCCAATACTCATGGACGCATGAAATGTTTCTAACATTGTATCCCAAATTAACACAATACGGGTCTAAGTTCTTTAAATTTTATTTTAGAATGTCTTTACAATTTGATGAACTATGTACTGGGTATTATAAAGGCTGATATCCTCCTTCTACCAATTACGTTTTTTAACAAATAAAACATTACACACACTACAACACACACAATAGGAAAAATGACAGATTTATACTCTTTTATTTATGGTTGAAGTTCAACCATAAATAAACCGTTGAAGTCTGTTGACAACAAGGTGACAAATTGAAAATGGATTATAGTTTTTTTTTATTGAATCTTAAATACTATTAGACAATGCTTACACGGCCAGTCTGAGATCAGCAGAGTCCCAGAGACAAGAGTTGAAAAAATATGATGAAGTTATTTATTACAAAATATAGGTAGTAGTCCTAATCCCTAATCCTAAAGTAGTCGTTGAAACTAAGGCCGAATTTCGACCATTGGGCGATCTCTAGTTCTTATAATCGGGACATTCCATATCCCAAATACCTGGTTGTTTTTGGATTTCATCTATAAAGAAATCAGTATCAAAATGTAAGATCTCCATTTTTGTAACATGCGTCCACTCTACACACAAATGTACAACAAAAAGGCCGCTCATGTATCTCCAAGCGCGCAGCAGACGCCCTAACAACGCGCGTTCGAACGAAAAAATGTGTGCCCAGTAACGCACGCTTGCATGTGTACGCTTCAATATAATCCGGGTTCTTAAAAACGCCGCGCGCATTTAAAAACGCCCAATGTATACTCGCTCTTAATCTCAGCAAAGTGTCTCTTAAATCTAAAAAAAAAAATGTAACTAATAAATGAGATGCAGACAACTATAAAATATACTGTTAACACTTTTTACAGAATGTTACCAGAGAAATTAGGGTATCTATACGTGAACGGGTTTGACAAACCATTCGCTGCTATGAAAAGCACGAAGGCGCTGCGACCGTACGACAACAAGATCGTCGAGTGCAAGTACGAGAACGGACAGTGGAAGTTCATGAGGGAACGGACGGACAAGTCCTATCCCAACAAATATGAAACGGCTATGGGTAAGTTTCTGTTATTTTATAATTTGGTAATTAGTTCTCGGCTAGATGGGCTGTAACAATACACATCTGACAGAATAAAGTTGAATAATATTGTGTAGCTAAATAATAAAATTGGTCCCCTAGTGGCCATTAAGGGTACATATCCTTCAAGATTTCACGATTTTTTGTGTGTCACGTTCGTCCTTAAGGCGTAAGAACTTTTGCAAAACATTACTTTTTTTTTTAAATGTGTTTGTTTTAAGAGATACTTGACCCGCAAAGATTGCTAGGGAACACTTAGCATTAGGAGACCGTTGGTGAAAACAGGCATAAACCGGAGGCCCAATCCCCTACCCTATTCCCTTCCTTACCCTTCCCATCCCTACCCCCCCTATATTACCCTATTCCCTCTTAAAAGGCCGGCAACGCACCTGCAGCTTTTCTGATGCTGCGAGTGTCCATGGGCGACGGAAGTTGCTTTCCATCAGGTGACCCGTTTGCTCTTTTGCCCCCTTATTTCATTAAAAAAAAAGGCATCAGTGTCCATACTGCACTATCAAACTGCGGGTTGTGTGTTATTATTCATTCAAATTAACTTAAAAGTTTAAACTGTTTAAAACTGAAGGAAAGATGTATATATAAATATTATGTTTGTAATGTAATAGAGAACTACGTATAACATGTACAGGTATTATTTTCTCTTGTCTGGTTCTTGGTAGCAATGGATTGGACAAACATAGTTGTAAATTAGTGTCTACAGATCATTATAGATTTATCTCTTTTTTCAGCTGTATGGGAGAGTATAAGACATCCGGTGACCAAGGATTATCTCCTCTCCTTCATTGACCAGTACACGTATCAAGCCAGCAACTATCATCACTAGGAGGATTTTACAAGTTTTAATGAATTGCATATTTTAATTTTAAAATGAATTAAGAATATATGAATATACAGCAGATTAATCGTCTTTTGATTACTAGATGTAATATTAATCTGAGTTCTTAATTGCATAATATATTTTATTATTTCAAGTACTGCTGTTAATTGTTATATTGTAAATTGAAATATGTATGAATTTAAACAACATACAAATCAAAATTAATTTATATCACAACTTGACCATAATAATATTTTGATAATGAAATCAGAAGTATGGACCTTTGTACGGGTAAAGAAGATATAGAAATATAAAACATGAAATATAATTTTAATGACAAACATGTGTTATTTACATTAATATAATACGATCACCTATTATTTCTGCAATAAATATGTTTTTGGTTGTGCTTCCCAGCAACATTTCCCAGCTCATCATCCTCACAGATTGCTTCTTGAACTAAGATATTGCCACATTTTTTCTCCATCTTTATTTATAAATTTGATCTTGTTTTCTTTGGTGAGTTTAGTCAAATGATGGTTTACATTGTAAGCGGCCGCAGGCCACAAGTGTTCTGGAGTTTCTGTGTAAATTATTTTAACCAAGTCAATTTCATTCAACTGTTTATCGCTATGTTCTTTAAGAGCTTCTAGTATTTGGCTCTCCCTTTGATTGCGATGTGCTATGTAGTATCCAATTTTAGTAATTGGATCCTGAAAATAAAGACAAGAATAATTACTGGTAATAATATATTTAAATGAAATAATGTACTGTGTAATTTATGAAAAATTTAGTAACAGATATTGAACAAACCTCAACAATATTGCCATGTCCCGGGTAAATAATACTTGGTTTTAGATCTAATATCCTCTGTAGACTCTTCATGTATGTGTACAAATCCTCAAAAACTGCTGTACCCTCACCCAATATACAATCACCACTGAACAGTATATTATCTTCAAGTAATGTTAAAACGACATGATCAGTTGTGTGTCCTGGGGTGTGGTGTATTTTTACAGTGGCTCCTTCCACCTTTATTTCTTGCCCGTCATTCAGCCAATTCAATGTGTAAGACTTTGGCAGATCATCGTCTTGACTGTCGAGAACATCTCTCCTGTGTTTCCAAACTTTGGGTTGCTCTGAAAGCATAAGGTTATTGCCTACACTTTCACAACACAGCAACTATAATACAAACTACTTAATGTAATTTCCTAGTATAACCACCACCTTATGAGTAATAAACGGTTGCAACTTGTGATGCAAGGTTTTACCTTGCATCACAAGTTGCAATAAACTAAATACTTCATTCTATGTTTTGTGGACACTTCGTATGACTCAGTGATGATTTTAATACACACTTGCAATACTTCCATAAATATCTTCCACACCACCTATGTGGTCATGATGCCAGTGGGTAACTACTATATGCTCTATATTTACTTGTTCCGACTTCACTACTTCTAAAAGGTTTTTTTGGTATTCACTAATATTTTTATCCCCAGTGTCTAGTAAGATCCGACTGTAACATTTTTGAATTGCGATTAACAATCCGCCGATACACTAAAATGTATTGAGATGAAAAGGATATTCACTTTTTGCCTGTGCCAATTAAATATGTGTTGGTGCCTTGTAAGGTCATTGGACCAGGGTTGCAACCTAATATCCTAATTATACGACTAGAAAGCTTTGATACTGATGGAATAACCGCTGCCATTATAATATTTTTATTGAAAAGAAATTTTTGAAGTGCAAAGGTTAATTATATATTTTTATTGATAAAATAAAATTTTAAAGAGGCGAATTATTTGGAATTTCAGCAAATCGACAAAAGAAATGAGCCACGAACTTAACTATCACAGAACTAAAAATAAAACTGATTAAAAATCTGAATTTTTGATAAATTTTATTTCAACTTTCAAGAGAAAACACCGAAAATTTTGTTGATAAGAGAAATGTCACTTTGAAGTTTGAAGTTTGAACTTTGAAAGACAATATTATTTTTTCATTCTACTTCCTTTCCTTAGTTCATACACAATGGCTGCGTTCCAGAAGACGTTAATTTTGACCAAAACGCTCAAAACGTCCCCTTCTGCCGTTCCATTTGACGACCGCGGTCGTTTTGATCGCAGCTATGACGTCACTCATGACGTCATCATTTTCGCTCAAAACGACCCTCGACGAAGATGGGTCAAAGTGGACGTTCTAGTAATTTTTTTAAATTTTAATGTAATATATCGCGAAAGCCATGTTCGGAAAGTTTTGAAGAGAGAGTAGAGACAAAAAAGCTTCATATTATTTCATTACAAATAATATTTTAATTGAAATACATATTATATTAAATAACATTTAATAAAATATTTTGATTGGAAAAGAAATTGTTTTAAATGAAAGGTCAAATGATTTCTTATAAAATTTATTACTAATTTTCATTTCTCCTGTACCTGTTGACTTACTCGTACTTGACTTAGCATTACGCGGTATTGTTACCTAACGTTTATGTGACAATAGTCAATATTCAAAGTATTTGGTTTTAATATTAAAATATGATTCAATGTGGAAACTGAAATAAAATAAAAGTTTAACTATATAAAAAAAATATGATTACTTCAGTAAAAAAAATGTAATACTAAAAACGAAACAAATATTATATTATGTATTTTATTTGTAAAATAAATGTAACTAAGTATAAACAATTACTTTTATTTACGATTTGAAGAAAAGGATGAATATCCAAGTTCTGTTCAATGTAAGTACTTATGTATAAAAAAAATTATAGTTCTTTTTTTAAAATTTTCTCAAAACGCTCCATAATCCGTTCCACTTGGGTTTGTATCACTGACGCTCACATGCTACTGGAACGGGAAAAACTACGGTCTTGAGCGTGAGCGTTTTTAACCTCATCTGGAACGCGGGGAATGAGGGATTTTCCTATACTACGGTATTTTTAATTTGATTGTCAAACAGTTTCCATTTTAGTAACTAGATGGCGTATGGGTAGACAACTATCGGGGGCAAAAGAATGTAAAACTTGATACATTTCAACTTGAAAAAGACGCAATAATATTCCAATGAATAGGATAATAAAGTTATTATAACGATGTTTTAGCTAAAATTCACGGAAGAAATAGCCCTATTTACTGATATTCACACCAAAAGTCACAGGAATTATACATTTTGGTTTTGACAACATCTTACCTGCACTTGTGCAAGATAACAGATATTTAATGGCTAATATTTTACCAATAATGAATATCAAAAACCCAAAAACCACAATTTGGGAAAAAATTATAAAAACCACACCAACAATAAAAAGTAGAAGAAGTTTGAAAGTGACATGGCCGCCAAAACTCTTTCAGTTGTCAAGTTTCAGTTTGACAAATTTTTATTATGTCAGCGTGTTCCTAAACTATTACCAGTGTACTGGTGTAATCGCTTAGGCCAATGATCGCTTAGGTTTACGATATTTTGATTTATGTCACACTTGACAGTACACTGATATTTTTTGGAAACACAACCCATATGTAGTCAGTGATGCCAACCTGCAGATAATTTCAGATCGGTGAGGAACCAATAGAAAATCTAGAAGTGTCTATCCTTACGCCATCTAGTTAAGATTGTTAAAATTAAAAAATATAAATGAAAATCCCTCATTGCCAAACAGATTGCCAACTACAAAATATTATATTATTATGTACGAAATACGAAGGAGACTGGAGTAATATTATGTCCCTTTCAAATCAATCTTATGCCGCGGCCGCATATGCGTAGTGCTTCGCGCTAAAACTGATACTATTGGACGATCTGCGTATATCGTCCAATATAGTATTGGATCCGACCGTAAAATCCTGCAGGAATCGTTTTTTTTGATCAAATTTATTTTAAAATAATCTTTACAACGTATAGAATGGATTAATGTTGGGTTGCCTTGTCAAAAGTAGCCGCAAGTACCTCTAATTAAGTTTAATGTTCATGAGATAATTGCATAATTTGTTTGAATATTTTTTTCAGTAAATTTTACATCATTTGAAAGAAAATGACGAGACAAACTAAGGTATAAATGGTTGCCAGCTCTAAGTCGGCCGCAACCTAGGGTTGCCAGCCCGTAAACAGACATAGTTCTTCATCAAAATTGAAGCATCGATTTTTTTAATAATTTTGATACAAAATTAAAGTTTTATGCATTTTGTGCATGAATATCCATGGTTGCCAGTTGCACGATAGCCGCAAACTGGGGTTGCCATCACTTTTGTTTAAGACAAATGTTCAGGCCTACAACTATTATGCCTGGGAGAATTTGAGGACGTCGAGAACCCGCAAGATTGCAATTTTTATTTAACAGGCGTTTTTATTTTTATGCGTAGTGTCCTGTCATTCCTCAATGTTATTCCTTCTTAGTTCTTATTTTTCCATTGATTACACGCAAGTTTGTATTACGGGCTTTCATTTTACTCAATTAGAGGTACTTGCGGCTACTTTTAACAAGGCAACCCAACATTAATCCATTCTATACGTTCTAAAGATTATTTTAAAATATATTTGATCGAAAAAAACGATTCATGCAGGATTTTACGGTTGGATCTTAGGATAATAGTATCGACTATCGTCTCATAGCACGAAGCTTCGGACGATAGACGCAGGTGCGGCCGGGCCGTAAGAAAAAAGGTATGACATGCGTTAGCATTCTATATAGTTTGTGGGGTCGCCAACGCCTCCGTGGTCTAGTGGTTAGAGCGTCGCTCTCGACTCCAGAGGTCGTGGGTTCGAATCCCGCGTTGGAAACATGTTATTTCCAAGTTTGGTTAGGACAATGCAGGCTGATCACCTGATTGTCTGACAAGTAAGATGATCCATGCGTCGGATGGGCATGTAAAAAGTCGGTCCTGCGCCTGATCTCTCACCAGTCGTGTCGGTCTTCCGTCCCACTGGGTTATGAGAGTAAAAGGAATAGAGAGTGCTCTTGTGTACTGCGCACACACTTGGGCACTATAAAAGTACTCCTGCGTACCTGGTCTGGTTTCAATGAAACCGGCCACTGTCACCGAAACCGGTGTGGGGAGTATTATTATTAGTTTGTGGGGATGACAATGACACTACGATGTTGCCACTTTTAATTTCTTCACTTTTTTGACAGACTATACAAGAGATCTGATTAAGTTTAGATCTTAGCTTCAGTATTTACCATAAAAAAATGTGATATGTTGACACTTGACGCATTATGTCAAATTGACATATTTTTTACAAATTGACAGATCAGGATATGGTTGAGTTGACATTTTATGAAAAGCAAGAGGATCGGGTTTTTTGTTGGAATAAAATAGCAAATTGTGAAAAATGTCTGGCGCTTTGACCAGATTTATCCAAGGAACCAAAAGCCAGATAGGTACATATAAAATAAATATTCAATTTTCACTTGCACACAAGCGAAGTCTATGTGCGCACTAATCAGCTTATATAATTTTGACATCTTTTGCAGGTCTTGTTGGGCCTTTGGTAAGTGTCAACAATGGATCCGTTCGATTCCAACAGACTCAAAGCACCAAGACCAAGTTTGGGCCATTGGCAGATGCCGACAGGATTTTCACAAATTTGTATGGACGACACGATTGGCGACTGAAAGGAGCGCTCAGTCGAGGTGACTGGTACAAGACAAAAGAGATTCTTCTGAAGGGAACAGATTGGATAGTCAGTAAGTAACGGTTTTCACTTATTAATTACTATTGTTATACCTATATGAAGCTACTAGTTTTGGCTGCAGTATATTTTGTCAGCAATTCAATAATGAATTTTTTTAAATTACTTAATATATATGTGTCATAGAAGAAAAACTAATTTGCCTCATAAAAATTATAGATGAACTCAAAACATCGGGGCTTCGTGGTCGTGGTGGGGCCGGATTCCCTACTGGTATGAAGTGGTCCTTCATGAACAAACCATCAGATGGTAGACCTAAGTACCTAGTTGTCAATGCTGACGAGGGAGAACCAGGCACTTGCAAGGACAGGGAGATCATGCGTCATGACCCACACAAGCTGATCGAGGGCTGCCTCGTCGCTGGAAAAGCTATGGGAGCTCAGGCGGCATACATCTACATCAGAGGAGAGTTCTACAATGAAGCCAGCAACTTACAAGTGGCCATTGCTGAGGTAAGTCTAGATAATTGAGTATTAAACTCTAAGAAATTAATATCTTATAGGCCTTTAAATAGCTAAGTAAATTATAAATTTGGCACCTATGGACTTTCAAAAAAATTATTTATTTATTTCATAATGAGCAGTTAGTTAAAAGAGGTGATTACTGCCTATGCTAGCAAATACAAATGTAGACTCCAGAACCATCAAAATGTTCTAGCTGGACAGCTAACAATCCCAGAAATAAATTGTCGTCTAAAAAAGAGACGAGACATATTTGACCAGGACAATCAGTGATATGACTGACTAAATAATAAAGGGATGTATTCCACTGGGACTACCACCCTACACTAAGAAGCCAACATCCCATCTGCTTATAGCCTGAAGGCTGATTGAAAGATTCACAAAAGAAAAAAAATGAGCAGTTAGCAATTCTAAACAGAATAAGCAACACGTTAGAAGAGAACCAACCGAAAGAACAGGCCGGTTTCAGAAGAGACTTCTCTACACTAGATCATATACACACAATAAAACAAGTGGTACAAAAGTATAATGAGTATAACAAAATATATTACTTGGCTTTTATTGACTATAACAAGGCATTTGACTTCATAAAACATAAATATATATGGGAAGCTTTGAAAAATCAGGGTGTCCCGAGAAAATATATAGAGGTCATAAGAAAAATTTATAAAAATGCCATAGCTAAGATACAAACAGAAAGAGTAGGAAACGAATTCAGAATTGAAAAAGGAGTAAGACAGGGAGACCCACTATCGCCTAAGCTCTTCTGGGCCGTGCTGGAACAGGTATTTAGGAAGTTAGACTGGGATAAGTATGGTACCCACAAGAAGGAAAAAGAAGACGAGGAAGGCAAAAGAAAAGATGGGAGGATGAGATAAAAGCAATAGCAGGTACAACATGGAGCAGGAAGGCTATGGAGTTTAGGGGAGGCCTTTGCCATAAGGCAATGAGATTTAGTTAAGAAAAATTAATGTATAAAGTATATAAATGTAAAAGAAACAAATGTAAGTGTCTGAATAAAGGCTTATTTTATTTTATTTAATGAGCAGTTTATCCTAACTAATTCAAATTTAAATTAATGTTGTTGTTAATAGAAACTATAAAAACAATTGAAATATTATTAAACAATATTGTGTATTGTGTACATTTTAAACCCATTTATTTTGTATATGTAATATGTATATTATGTACATTCTGATTGACTTCGCACGCGCGTGCTTGTAGAATCGTAATAATATTGTGTGTATTAATTTTACGCCTAATCATTCACAGTTTCCCAAAGTTTTCGCGTATTTTAGTTGACAATTAAAATTATACATTTATTTTTTCATTTCAGGCTTACCAAGCTGGGCTTATTGGCAAAAACGCCTGTGGTTCAGGCTACGATTTCGACGTTTTTGTGCACCGCGGTGCCGGTGCCTACATCTGTGGTGAGGAGACAGCCCTCATCGAGTCCATTGAAGGCAAGCAGGGCAAGCCCCGCCTCAAGCCGCCTTTCCCTGCTGACGTGGGCCTGTTCGGATGTCCCACTACTGTCAACAATGTGGAGACTATTGCTGTTTCTCCAGTGAGTATATGTATTTTGTTACAATATGTTGTTTTTTCTTACAACTAAACTTAAATAGAACTTAAAAATTAAAATTAAACCTTATTAGAAGTTTAAGTTAAATCATATTAAATAGAAGTTAAAATTGAATATTTTTATATATTACGGGCCCCCACCTAGGAATAATCTAATATCTTTAAACAAGCAATTCTTGTATATGTCACCGTAAGATTGTAAATACCGTTAGATTATAATCTATCTCGAAAGATTGTGAACCGCAACACACTGCTTACAATTTAACGTATCATTATTTGGTAGATTGTAATCTATCAAAGTGAAACTGTCAAATTGTGAAATGGAACGTTTTGAATTTGTTTCTTTTTCGCACACTAAAATATGACAATAGCGACAAAACACTAACATTCAAATTTAGGAAATAAAGCCGTTGACAATAATTGTCACTTCTATAAAAACACAAAATTGTGTACCGAATACATGCATAAAGTATGCATGTAATCAGGTCACATTTTGTAGACTCGCAGACAAATTTTTTGACACAGTTACTCTTCTTTAGTTTTTACTAGCTGTTGCCCGCGACTTCGTCCGCGTGGACTTCAGTTTATAGCGCGCGATGTCAACAAAATTGGTGTCAAAAGCTTTTATAAAAAAACCCTGGTGTCCCTTAAATCAATACAGCTGTGCAGTGTGCAAACAATATAAAGTACTTCATTTTTGTATGTTAAACTTTATATATTATGCCAAATTTTAAAGCTTATTTAGCCCCCCAATTACACAACTTTACCCATAAACTATTTATCATTGATAGGTTTAGCCCCAATTTCACCAACGTCTGTTAGTGTTAACAGCTTGTTAAAATATCCTGTCTTCTCTTTCATTCATATGAAAAACAAAACAGCTAACGTGATACTAATTCGAGCATTAACTTTAACAGTCGTTGGTGAAATTTGGTCTTAAGGTTACGTCACTGCCTGCACAGATAAAGTACTGAGTTATTTAATACCGTAGAATAGATATAACAATCGAAAAAAATCGAGACTTAAATGTAGGATGATACCACCTCTTATAGAAAGACTTTTGAGCAAGCGTCAGCGCGATGTAGAAGACGCACGGCGCCATCTATTATGAATTTTTTGAACAAATTTACGACCCTTACAACCCTTTTTTCCAGTAAAAAAGTAGCCTATGTCCTTTCTCAGGCTTTAGACTATCAGTATACAAAATTTCATTACAATCGGTTGAAAGCGAGACTGACAGACAGACAGACAGACAGAGATACTTTCGCATTCATAATATTAGTACAGATTATGTGCACACTGCACAGCTGTTTTTGGGTATTTTGATTAATTAAGGGCCGCGCTACACCGGAATGGCAGCGGCGAGGCAAGCACTTTCAGCGCTGCCATTCCGGTGTAGCGCGGCCCTAAGAGGGGTACCACTTACCAGGGTTTTAAAAAGTTTTTAAATTTGACACAAATTTTGTTGACACCGCGCGCTATAAACTAAAGTCCACGCGGACGAAGTCGCGGGCAACAGCTAGTTATGAATAAAAACAATAATATATAATAAAGTAGGTACCGTATGATTAGTTCTGTTTAATGAAGTAAAAAATAAAGCGCCATCTGTTTTCATATATTAGAATTAAAATGTTGATTGCATTGATATATTTTCTGGATGGAATATAGGCCAACACAACACACTCGAACTCCTTAGAAATGCAGTAGGAGTTCTATAAGATAAGATAGATTGATTATTATTATAGCAAGTGATAATATTATTAAACATAATATTCTAACGTATTAAAAACTATAAACAAAAACATAATAACTAATAAGTATGATTAGTTTTATGTTCCAACGAAGTAAAAAAAAGCGCCATCTGTTGAATCGTATTAGAACTAAAATGTTCATTACATCGCGTCGATATATTTCTGGATTTTTTATAATATTATACATAAAATATATTTAAGATTTTTGAAATATTATTTTAATACACATCCAAGACCCAGGAACATTGAAAACTTTTTGTTCCGCCTGCGGGACTCGAACCCAGGACCCCCGGGATGAGCGCTGGCCACGCGCAATGCGAATTCATTTTCATCGATATTTTCATGGAAATAAGATATTTTTATGGAAATAAGATATTTTCCCACATCAAAATGTAGCCTATGTCCTTTCTCAGACTCTAGAATAACTGTGTACAAAATTTCATTGCAATCGGTTCAGTAGTTTTGGCGTGAAAGCGAGACAGACAGACAGACAGACAGACAGAGATACTTTCGCGTTTATAATATTAGTTTTTGGCGTGAAAGTGAGACAGACAGACAGACAGAGATACTTTCGCATTTATAATATTAGTATGGATTAGTATAGAAGTATAGATACATAAAATATATTTAAGTAAAAAATAAAACGCCATCTGTTGAATCGTATTAGAACTAAAATAAAATAAAACGCCATCTGTTGAATCGTATTAGAACTAAATTGCATCGATATATTTCTGGATTTTTTATAATATTATACATAAAATATATTTAAGATTTTTGAAATATTATTTTAATACACATCCAAGACCCAGGAACATTGAAAACTTGTTCCGCCTGCGGGACTCGAACCCAGGACCCCCGGGATGAGCGCTGGCCTGCGCAATGCGAATAAATTTTCATCGATATTTTCATGGAAATAAGATATTTTCCCACATCAAAATGTAGCCTATGTCCTTTCTCAGACTCTAGAATAACTGTGTACAAAATTTCATTGCAATCGGTTCAGTAGTTTTGGCGTGAAAGCGAGACAGACAGACAGACAGACAGACAGACAGACAGACAGAGATACTTTCGCATTTATAATATTAGTATAGATTATTCGTAGGCCCCCACACATAACTGCGAATTCGCATAGCAATATCATTTTTATTATGAGTTTTGTCGGAGATATTTGCGATGCGATGCAAATTCGCAGTTTTGTGTGGGAGCCCTAATACATAAACATCATACCTAATAGAATAAACACCACTCTCAAAACTGACAAGGATTTATCACGATGTCATAGTATACATCATCAACATCCTCCATCTTCCAGACAATCTGCCGTCGCGGCGGTAGCTGGTTCGCGTCGTTCGGTCGTCCCCGCAACAGTGGCACCAAGCTGTTCAACATCTCCGGGCACGTCAACACGCCCTGCACCGTCGAGGAGGAGATGAGTATCCCGCTGAAGGAGCTCATCGAACGCCACGCGGGCGGAGTCACCGGGGGCTGGGATAACCTCCTGGCTATCATCCCTGGAGGATCCTCTACTCCTCTTATACCTAAAGAGTGAGTAGCTTCATTCCTTCCACTTGACTTCACCAAAACGACCCCAATGGTAGTGTCATATGGAATCTCTATTCTCTAGTCCATATGACACAACGGTCAAGATGACCATTTGAGTGACAGATAAAAATAAACTTTACTGCTAGAAGTTAATTGGAGTTTTCATATCAACAACTAAGCAACTATGTAACATCACTAATAGTCTGTGGTGTCATGTGGACTAGAGATTCCATATGACACCACCGGTGGTGTCGTTTTGGTGGTCTCAAGTGGATTGATCAAGTAGCATAAAACCTTTTCCCAGTTAAATTGTAGTTGATAAAAAAACTGTGAGACTGCTTATATTATACCCATCAAAATCGGTGAAGAGGTAACAGGCAGACAGACATACTCCCATTTATAATAGTACCTGGATGACCGAGCTTTGCTCGGTATAGCAAACAGTCATTGACTTCGTGTTACTTAATAACGCCATCTGCTGGTCGTTAAAACAATTAGTTGCTAACAAAATAGTATTATTATTCGCCAATAGATGTCAGGAAGAGTCATATTTTTCAGTTTATCGATTATCGATAAAACACGAATAAAAAAACATTTTCCGAAAATGGTTCCTAGCTAGATCGATTTATCACGTTTTTATTAACTTGGGCTGTATGTAACGGAACCTTTGAGCACGATTTTTACCTATCTCCAGTTGTCATGAATTGAAATATTTAATACGTAATAGCTTTGTCCACACTCGGCCTTTTTTTGTTCATCAAGGGCATGCGTTATAGCGCAGTCAACAGCGAACGTGAGGCATGCCGCATGCCCGTGACGCGCGTTGAAATCGTAGCGCTCGCTATGACACTTTTCTTTCAACGCGGGTGGATTTTGACGCATTCAATTATTGAATATGCCAAACGAAAGTTGAATAAAAAGAGGATGACGAAAATTTAAGATGAAATTGCATAATGTGGACTGTAGCTATTAAGACTTAAGAGCCAATGTCAATGCAATAAATTCGTAACATTTTTTGAGTAAAAAAGCGTGTTTTTTTGTTTGTTTTAACTATTTTATACCACCCACGGCGTCCCACAAGGCAGCGTGATAGCCTCAAAGTACATTCCTGCACTAATCCTCCTACAATGCAATGTTCCTGCAGGACCTTGAAGAAATCATTCACAAACAAATACCTTGGTGTGATCCTAGATCTCTTAGCTTCAATACCCACATCGAGGCTCTTGCATCTAGAATACGAAAACTTATTCCAATATTTAAGAATTTAAGAGATGTGGCGGATGAAGCTACAAGAAGATCAGTTTACTTTGCTCTCTGCCAGTCACTGCTCACATACTGCATCACATCATGGGGTGGCACCCATAAAACCTCTCTCCTCCAACTGGAACGTGCTCAGAGAGCAGTCCTTAAAGTTTCTTATGGCCTTCCATATCTTTCTCCTACCCAAGACCTCTACCAAAAGACAAGGGTACTAACAGTACGACAACTATTGATTCTCCACACCATACTCCAGCAGCACAGTCTCCTATCTTACGAACAAACGTCATCCCAAGGGAAGAGACGACACAATCCTGTCAACACTAATAAAAATAGACTTTTTCGTACCCGTTTAAGTAACCATTTCTTTTGTTTTATTGGGGGATATCTATACAATAAATTAAACAGATGTGAAAAAATACACAAACTCACAAAAGCAGTTTGTAAAAACCGACTTACCAAATGGCTCCAAAATCTAAGCTACGACGATACTGAAAAGTTAATGGCAGTCCCAGGGGCCCTATTATGAGCTCTTAAATCCATTCACTTTACGTCCTTATACAGTCAGATAAGGACGTAAAAAGAATGGATTTAAGAGCTCATGATAGAGGCCCAGATCTATAGACAATAATTGAGTACACATTCCAACACACGCATGTCGCACACACTCACACAGACACACACATACACACTCTCCCTCACACACACCACATGCACACACAAACCACATGCACACACAAACACACACACACACACACACACGCGCACGCACATACATACACCTTCTTTACATCTTATATACTACACAATATTCATACTAACCTGACTTCACCATCTCTACCTTTAAAAATATTTTTTCTTATGTAATCTAAAACTGGAACATCTACTTCTAAACGTAATCATTCTTTTGTAGAGCTTGCTTCTTAATCTGGGATAGAGGCCTGGTGTCCTGAAATACAGGCTCACGCCCAGTTTATGCACCAGTCTCCCACATGAAACCTACCGTAATGTGCTATTTGTCGAGCTATTTGTGTCTACAATTATACTACTTTATCTACAATTATCTATAATCATACTACTTTGTGTCTATAATTATGTACCTACTTTCTGTCTTTTAATATTATGTGGTGAGAATTAAATAAAATTATTATTATTATATTATTATTATTATTTTATTTATTCATCTTATTACTGTCACTTTCCAGTGTATGCGAGACGGTTCCCATGGACTTCGACGGGCTCGTCGCAGCTCAGACGTCGCTAGGTACAGCGGCCATCATAGTGATGGACAAGTCTACGGATATAGTAAAGGCGATCGCCCGCCTCATCATGTTTTACAAGCACGAGTCGTGCGGACAGTGCACGCCCTGCCGCGAAGGAGTCTCGTGGATGAACAAGATTATTTACAGGTAAAAAAAGGTGTATAACTTACGTAAGGGAAGAGAGAAAATCTCTAAATTATACCTAGTTTATGCGTTTTATGATGATATGGGTGACAGTTTTCATATTCCTTGCTACGGATTTTTTTCAAATTTCAGCAAAATCGGTTCAGCGGTTTGGGCGTGAAGAGTATAACAGACAGACAAACACACTTTCGCATTTATAATAATTTTAAACCTTAATCTATCACGCCTTATAAAATAAATAGTTAAATCTTTTTTAATATGAGTGGATAAAAATGGTCTTCAAAGCTGTAAATGTCTTAAAAGACCGTTCCCTATGATTTTTGATTTTTGATCTTTGCTATTAAAGTGAAACTGTATGGTCAACAGAAACTGATGTAATCATGTCTCATTTTCAGATTCGTGGAGGGTAACGCATCTCCAAAGGAGATCGACATGTTGTGGGAAATCTCTAAGCAGATCGAAGGTTTGTAAATATAATTTAGTACATACTAAGTATCACCCGATGACAAGAGTGTGGTAGGTACTACAGTGGACTCAGACAAACAAAACTAATAATAATTTGTTTGCTTGTTTCAAAACTTTAATGTATGTACCATCGAGGAAATTGATTTCTAGGCAGTTGACGGACCTACGTCATGTGGTCGGCATAAGTCAATTCAATATTTGCTGTGATCGGTCTGATGGGTTTGACTTAACGCGACCAAATTACTTAGGTTCGCCATCTGCCTAGGAATCAACTTCTCTGATAGTATTCATCATCATCAACTTGCTTTATTGCTTCACAATTTTGGAGTGTTTTTCTGCTTTGACTTTAACTGTTGTAATTTTTTAATCCCGGTCAGTAAATGCCATTTCTATTATTAACCCCCGACAAAAAAGGGGGGTGTTATAAGTTTGACGTGTCTGTCTGTCTGTTTGTCTGTGTGTGTATCTGTCCGTGGCATCGTTATCTAGTTTTTTTTGTTTGAATGCTGGCATGATCGAGAGTGTTCTTAGCTATAATTCATCATCATCAGCCTACTCAGTGCTGGACAATAAGGGTTTATCTGGTTCATGAAAGGCCGTTAGCAACTTGTAGTCGTTTGATGGGTTTTATATTTCATTCAAGTTCGTGACATTTGTGAATATACAATATAGGTACGTATACACATAATAATGGGAAAATGACCTGGTGCGGCAGCATCACCTGGTAATCAATAGGATATCCAACTCCTCGCCAACTTAAAGCAGAGGTTTCGTGTTTGGGCTCATTTTAATTGCGACAACCAGGAAGAACTAGATAAACAGTAAATATTTGCATGCAGCAGCACCTGGATTCTATAGGAACCGAGCTTCGTATGAAGCCAAAGTGGAGGTTTCATGTTTGGGCTCATATTAACGGCCTCATTAAAAAGGACATTGATAGATGGAAATCATGAGAATATGATTCTGTTGATAGGAATTATTCTGCACTATAACCAACACAAGTTTAAAAAGTATGATTTTTTTTTTTTTATGAAATAAGGGGGCAAACGAGCAAACGGGTCACCTGATGGAAAGCAACTTCCGTCGCCCATGGACACTCGCAGCATCAGAAGAGCTGCAGGTGCGTTGCCGGCCTTTTAAGAAGGAATAGGGTAATAGGGAAGGGTAGGGATGGGAAGGGAATTGGGGAGGGTAGGGAAGGGAATAGGGTAGGGGATTGGGCCTCCGGTAAACTCACTCACTCGGCGAAACACAGCGCTAGCGCTGTTTCACGCCGGTTTTCTGTGAGAACGTGGTATTTCTCCGGTCGAGCCGACCCATTCGTGCCGAAGCATGGCTCTCCCACGTATGGCATAAATAAAGAAATAAAATTAAATTAAGAAATTTTAAAAAACCCCCGCCAAACAACTTTAAAAAGTAATGAAATAATATTTACCGCCAAGTATACTACCACCTACAACCGCCAAGTCGCTGATTATCTCCATTCCGTTCGCTGTGAAATGTTATGTGAAATCTCAAATCAAACATCTACATTAGCGGTCCCCCGACACACCTTGACAACAAATTATGGACTAAAATATTACTTTACACAAGTTAGGAATTATTTGAACTTAAAGGCAGTAAATATTATTTCATTACTTTTTAAAGTTGTTTGGCGGGGGTTTTTTAAATTTCTTAATTTAATTTTATATTATACACTTATTGCTTGATATTTGATCCAAAGATATTTGCACCCATATCATTAGCTGTTGTCTCCTCCAGATTTCATCCACTCGGCTCAACCTCAGTCAAAAAATATGACGTTCTGATAACGAAACGAGAAACGAAGATAACGAAACCAGAAACGAAAAAGTTTGTTTAACAAATGACATATTTTTTGTGTGAATTGTGAATTGAGTTGGGTGGAGGAAATCTCGAGGATACGACAAATGATACGGGCTTGTAATTTTACCAGCTTACCTCTACTTGTTACTCTTACCTAACGTGACCATACGTCCCGCTTTGGGCGGGACAGTCCCGCTTTCAGGCAGTCTGTCCCGGTTTCCCCCAGGAGGCCGAAATTGTCCAGCTTTTGCAAACAGAAAAAACGATAATTTTAAAGTATTTTTAAATTCGAAATGCTTGTAAAATGCCTGAAAGTTACGCACTTCCATACAACAAACATGATTTTCTGCCATATTTTGCTCGATATTAATAATGGCAATAGAAAGGCACTTGAAATATTCACAAAATATTCAATCGAATACTTTAATAATAAATTAATAACAAAATTAATACTTAATATAATTAAGCTTCCATACAAAATATTTTTTGTGCCTAGTTTTGCTTTATAATGGTACGGACCACCTACGGAAAGCCCTACTCACAAGTCACACGTGGCCGAGATTTTTATTTTATGTAAATTCTGCAGATATATCTTGCTCTGATAAAAAAAATCGGCCTAGTGCGAGTCGGACTCGCGCGTAAGAGTTCCGTACCGTTATTGAGCGAAAGTTGGCAAAAAAAAAATTTTTGTATGGGAAATTTATATGTATTTTATTTTAATTTTTTTATTAATTCTTAAAGATATATAATGAGAAACTTTATGAAAATTTTAAGTAACTACCTGCTACCATTAATGATTAAGAGCAAAAAAGGCCAAAAGAATTACGTCTGTTGTATGGGAATCCCTTAAATACTTATTTTATTTAGTTTTTAGTATTTGTTGTTACTTGTTATGGCAACAACAGATATACACAATCTGTGAAAATTTCAGAAGTCTAGCTATAGCGGTTCTTGAATTACAGCTTGGAGACAGACATCGAAGTCTCAGTAATAGGGTTCCGTTTTTACCCTTTGGGTATGGAACCCTAAAAATGGTCACGTTACTCATACGGCATCTTGTTTTCAGGCCACACAATCTGCGCGCTGGGCGACGGCGCGGCGTGGCCGGTGCAGGGCCTGATCCGCCACTTCCGGCCCGAGCTCGAGCGCCGCATGGATGAGTACAGCCGCCAGCACGGACCCAGCAAGGCCGAGCGACTCTATTAGAATCGGTTGACACATTTCAAATCTAAGTAAATAAAAATGTGAAGATAGAGTTCTGTAAACAATTGAAAGGCGCCTCGCTGTGTACACACACACGAGTAACAACATTACGCCTTATTTTGAAAATGAGATGTGGTGTAGTATTTTATGTCGGTATTATCTAAACACACGTAACACGCTGCATGCATAAACTGGCCCCACTTTTTGACAGAGCTCTGTCTTTACTTTTTTATTCGGTCATGTGATTTGGCGGCCATTGTTGCCGAGATAGAAAATTGTACAACTTAGAAACGGCAGAGGAAGTTTGCATTACATCAGCTAAATAGTGACTAACAATAAACATTCTGTACGGGAAATATTGTGTAAATAAACAATAAAACATCATTCTTGTTTAAATGTCAAGTTACATTTGGCATTCCTCCATCTTTTTTTTAAATAAAATGGTTAAATGTTTCGACTATTTTGTAGTAAAATCGAGCATACTAAAATTTGATTAGTTCCACAAATATTGACCCATATGTTTATCACATTATATACTTGTGACTTGTGAGTGGATCAATGCCACTGTAGTACTTATAAATAAATTTAGATTTTCGTTACCATCTAAATTAAAGGTCATTGAAGTACTTCAATTTTGTTACATAGAATATAGTTTACTTTGAGCTAGGAGACTTTTATTTGCCTTTTCGGCGCCATTGAACAGAACCAGAACTATCAATTATGCAATGTTTTCTTTTAATCATTTGCAGTAGTTATGTAATTATATCGTCGATCGTGGAAAACGAGACACAATAGATATTCTATTGTGTCTCGTTCACCGTATGGGGCTTGAATTAAAATTAGTACTTCTTAGGAGTTAGGACTGATTTTAAAGTAGTCTGATAAGTGATAACTCCTACCTCTTGATTTTAACATGGGTTTGGATTCCAAATCGATCCAAATTCCAAACTAAAAAAAAACAACTTTAAAATTAAAAGTGTTTTAAATTGAACAATATGATAATATTCAATGCAAAACCTCTGTTTTCCTCCTATTTATAGATAAAGATATATTTTTATCTTAGATCGAAGTGTGAGGACGAAGTATGTCGTCTTAAATACATTGAACATTTGTCACTTGTTTCCTGCTAGATAAGGCGCTGCAAATAACTTTACACATTCTATTGCAATTAACATAATTTCTTATCAGACGTAATTACCTACGACGTTATATAATAGCATGTTCGTTGTCTGGTTTTTCGTCATTTTGAGGAAAATACCTTTATGAATTATAAATCCTGTAGATATCTTATTTTAAATAATTTGTGATTTTTTCTCAGCAACAGTCTTTAACTTAGTAATTCAATGAAGTAGTAATAATTAAATCGGGTGATGAGATCATAATAAAAGGGTAGTTTAAATTTTTAAAATCGTTTATTCCCTCTATCATTCCTCCTCTTTTGATAACCTTAAAATAATCTTAGCTCTATTTACAGTTTTATATAAATAAAATATTAATAGTATTTTACAGAGGTCTACTATTGTACAAAACGCTTTCATCGCTGAAAGACTTGACTCGACACTTTCATGGAGATCCGACACGAATCTCGAAAGTCAGTGCAACAAAAATTGATTGATAAAAATCGATAACAAAATTTCGATACTTATGGTAACATTTTGATTTTTAAACGATTCAAGTCGTAGTCGATTTCACAGCTGCCACTACGTACCCAATACATCTAATAGGAAGGAGTGCCGCAGTTACGCCCGCATACAACAAATAAATTAGTTTCAAATTAAATAAATGGCACAGACCAAGTTTAGTATATTATTCGGTACGCAGTGAACTCACAAAACAATAAATCGATTTAACAAAACAATAATTTTAAGCGCCAAATGATCACAATTCAATAAAACCAAATCGAAAACAATATAACTCTACCATGGAAGCAACTGATCGTTGTGCGACAAAAAAGAACTTTTGCGTAACAACAAAATGGCAATCGAGTAATCGCTAAATAACATCGGTGGAGATCACAAGTACACGATATAAATTTAACTTTATATAAATACAAAATATACATACTTTAAACTAGCAACTTCAATGCAATAATATATCCGTCTATAATGTTGTGAAATTATTGCGGCTCTGGTGAGTTACTTTTGAAATTCGAATTCTCGTCGACTCCTTTCGGCCAATCGAAGCGCGCTACGCGACTGCAACGTCACGCGGCGCGCCCGCCATTGGTCCAAATCCGATCGGACTAATTCGAAACGAAATTAAACATCTATTTCAAAATTGATTTCAAAAGTAAGACACTGGTAAACGGTAAATCACCCTGAAATGGACCGTCGAAGTGGTGCAAAGCCGGGCCCCTAGGATACGGGAAATGATTTCACAACAGCATTATCAGTCTCACATCGCTCGTATCGAACGCCCCATACACGTCGGGCGCGAGGGTAGCCGATAGAAGCCGCACAACATTATTCTAGTAGTATCATGTTGGAATTATGCGATTCCTATCGGTACCGTTCCCGCCTCGACTTCATAAATAATGGACGAGCGGACCAGCCGCCCCCGTCCGTGGCTCCTACGATCACTAAATTAAAATCTCGAATGAGACCTTTTATTTGGCTTGGGATACTACTTACTGAAATTATTACACTGATGTGGCGCGATACTCGGACCGAGATTTCAGTGAGCGTGCACGAAATTAGGCCGGAATAAATTAGCTCCGCACGGATACCGCACAGCCCTGCCCAAGGCGACTCTCGACGGCCGCCATCGACGCTTCTTAATAATAAATAACAGGATTAAAACTAGGATTAAACGGAAATCGAAATGCCAAACGTGACGCTCGCGTCGAAAGTCGCGGAGGTACAGCTCTGCGTCGCTAGGTAGTCAGCACGAATAGTGGACAGCGGCGCCTTCGTCGGGTGGCCGGCACCGGATCGGCGGCGGCGGCTGCTCACTCGTCCGGCTCATGATGACGGCGACACGTACGTCACCGGGTGCGGAGCTGCGGCAGCGCGGGTCGGCGGTCAGTGGTCCTCGTCCATGGGCAGGTCGGGCACGAGGCGGTCGTGGCCGGCGGCGGCGCGCGGGGGCAGCTCGTTCCGCGGGTCCCGCGCCAGCCAGGGGTGCCGTAGCACGTCCCGCGCGCTCAGCCGCTCGCCCGCCTCCCGCCGCAGCAGCGACCTGATCAGGCACTTGCCCCGCGACGACAGGCACTCGGGGACGACGAAGTACCCCCGGGAGATTTTCGCGAACAACGATGCGTGCTCCGAATCGTTGAAGGGATACCTGAAACCGAAGGATAGGTTAATTAGGCCGGTTTTAAAAATTCCAAATCAAAAAACGAGGGCTACAATCGTTTCCAAAATGGGATCGTTAAAGTTTAAAATGAAGTAAAGTCGAAATTGATTGTCATTTGGGGAAGCAGATGCGCGAAACAAAAACTCAGGTAGAAAGGTAGAACCCTTCCGGCGACAGGTGAAGCCGGCGATTGCGGCGAAATCTCGAATTCGGAATATAAATTACGGGTGCACGGGCACGAAAAAAAAGGAAAACAAAGCATCGCGAGCGGCAGGTGGAGGCGAGGGGGGCGCGCTCGGGGGCGGGAGCAACGTCTTCGCCACATGACTGCGGCAGGTGCGACGAAGATTTCACGAGACCCATTTATATGTGGGTGATATAATTGTTGGCCGTTGGCGCGTAACGGCCGACAGGTGATCATCCCCGTCTCCAACGGTCGCCGCGACCCCTGCATTGCGATCTCTAAAACCAGTAAGTCCCACGCTAGCAGGTGAAGACGCCCACCCCCCTCGTAATTATTATGCGCACTTAATGGCTAACCCATTTCGAAACCACCGAACGTAACTTGTGTACAATGCTTACCTTCCGACGAGCATGGTGTAGAGAATAACGCCGAGCGACCACATGTCCGCTGCCCGGCCGGAGTAGGTCCGGTGCGCTCGCAGGATCTCGGGGGACACGTACGCGGGACACCCTCGCTTGTCCTGAAGCAGATCCTCCTCGGGATCGTCCAGCACGACTGCGTCCTCTAGCGTTTCTAGTTTCAACGTAGTCCTGTAACAAGAGGAGACCACTTTTAGTACATGTCGCGTTTATCAAACGTAATGTGTAAAATATGGTTAAATGGTTAAATATATTATTATGTCGATTGTCGGTGTCATTTAACTGTTAAGAGTCCGTTTAACCCGCAACATTGCCAGGTCAACTGCGCTCGTGCATCATGCGATGACCCAAATAAATCGCAATGTTATGTCGTGGTTATGTCAGTATCGTAACGTGATATCAATTAGCTCCGTCCGTCCACAAGGATTCGAAGGAGGCTTCCAGTGATACATCATCTTAATTAATTTCGCAAGCGTCATAAGTCACTCGAAAAGTTTTGTTGTCTTGGCATAATTTCAAAACAGTTTTTGTTCACGCTTTTCGCGGCGTATGCAAGAATAATGTCATGTAAATAATTATACGGTGAACCATAAAGTTGTTCGGTGACGTAATAGGTTTTGTTTCATCACATCCACGGGCTTTGGGCGCATTGCGACCTCGCGTTTCACAGGCGCGGGGCGCCGCATCATTTCGAAACGCATTAAGTGCACACTTCGAAACAGTACACCGTTTCGTATGATTACTTATTATACGGATGAAACATCGTTGCCCAGATATTAGAATAACGTGTTAGCGAGTCGGGAACCGGGGCGCAGCGCGCGGGAGTGCATAATGTGAGCCTTATTAGGGACACGTAAGGCCCAACTCGAGTTTCACCCTAGGCGAGTTTTAAGTTCCCAAGGGAGAGCTACTTGAGTGCCAATATTTACTCGTTCGTATAAAAAGGCATCTGTTCCAATTTACATAGGCACGCTACTTCCCTTAAATATATAAAAAACGTTTCATTTGGACACACAGAACGAGTTGGCTCACGATTTTATTTAAAAAAAACTAGTCGAACTGTGGAGGCAGGTGGTACAGGGGAGGCGAGCTGGCGAGAGGAGTATTAAATAACGAGTACCTCGGGCTCTATTTATAGTCATTACTGTGATCAACACGAGCGGTACAAAGAAAACGCTTCGTAAACATTTTATAAATGTTGGAACACATATCGCTCACCATAATGCTTAGGACCTCATGAAGTACCTAATGAGCGCGTACCGGCGACACGTAAGATTCGATTGCCAGTGTTCCGAAATCCGAAGGCAATAAATATCAAGTATGCTCAAAGCGAAGTTGCAAAACCGAGTTGCGGTCCGTACAGCTTGACAAATAGTCTGCCGGCTTAAGAAACGAACGGACCGTTGTCATTCGGCGGAGGTGTGTGCGATGTAGAGCATTGTTCCAAAACGGTGCTACAATGAATTTTCAGAAAGGAGCTTGCCAAATACTCGAACATCCTGAGTAATATTCTCGTTTCGTCACTACATCCACATCGTTGTTATAATAAAATTAAATGGCATATTATTGTAACAGGATAGTACACTGTGCGGTGCGAGTATAATATGCCCTCTAAGGCTCTACCGCTCGACTGCTGACATAGACTGCAGTCTGCAACGGTAAGCGAAGGCCTAGCATGATTAACATAACGCAATGCTGCAGTGGCGATAATTTGAGACGCGAGATAAGGAGTCATTTGTTATTAACATATTTATGAGCCGATCGTGACAATATGGAGCGCTCGGCTTCAGCTAAAGGTTACCCTCGTTATTTGTTGCAACATAAACCGCAGTCGTTCAATGTTTATCTCCGAGATTAGTAATTAGATTACAAAGAGGATTAGAGTGAGACGTTTTGGAAATTAGAAGTATTCGAAATACAAACATACATTCTGGCTTATGTTAGCAAATGGACTAGGTAAATGCTAATACGAGGAGACTTGCAAGTTGCAGTAATATTGCATGTATTAAGAAGCAACGCCGCGCCGGCCCTTTTTTAATAATAATTAACCGGTGAGCGGAGCGGGAGGCCTCGTATTCGTTTAGGCGCGACTGCGCAAGACAACTCCTAAAACGGATACGAGGACTTATCCTAATTAAATCCCTTACGCCGGCAAGGCTAAAGTGCGATGTCTGCAGTTGCAATCGATTCGTATTTCGCAACGTAAATAAGTTAGTCGGTGTCGTAACGCGGTCGGAAGGTTGGCCGGATTTCCGAGCGTGTTCCGAGCGGTGGCCTCGAAGGATTCTCGGTTACGCGGCGGCCGGCGGGACCGCGAAAGGACAGCGCCGTGCTACGGTCCAATTGACGTGCTCTACCCGCGCGGTGCGTGCTGCGCGCAGAGCGGCGTGCTCTACCTCCCCGTCCACCCCGCCTCCCGCGCCGCCGAGGTCACGTGTCACGCTTTTGACATTTAATCTTCTTAAATTGCCCATTCCAATTAGAACTCTGCAGTTAGGCTTAAGAATTACAGCAAACCGTCTACAAATTATCTAGTATGCAGCTGAGTAAGAGTTATTTAACGAACACATCTCGTCCCCTACGAGGAGCGTGTTCGAACCGACGCTGTGTTTGTGTAACGTCCACGTTGCAATATTATTAACTAATAAATATTTCTCAGTACGAGCACGCCAGTTGCAGTCGCCACTCAAAAGCCGCCGCGAACGTGAAATATGTCTATTCGCCTTTCTTTTTACTGCAACATTTTCCTCATTAATATTACTACGTTTGAGTAATTAGCGGCAATTAATTACTCAAACGTAGTAATATTAGTATATGTAACGTCAGAAAAAGACGTAATCGATTAAATTATACCCGATGAAGTCTAAAGAGAAACTGATAGAGGCGAGTATCACAGATCACTCTATACATAGTTACCGGGTCGTATGCCACAGATAGTGTAGGTCGGAGGAGATCGCCCACAATTAAGCGGGATGCGCCGGCGCAGTTTCGCAATTGTCGCTGTTGCTCAACTCAACCCTGACAGTTTCGAAACAAACAATAGCAGTCAGATGCAGCACACATGCATGCACTTCCTGCTCGACTTTATATCGCTTTGACGGAGTTGCGCAACGCTGGCGCTTCGCACGCGTCGACAGTCGACACACGAAACGCTCTTGATGCATCGGCCGTTGCGAAATTTTTGATTTAATAACCTACGTAAGCTATGCATAATTCGTCGTTCGCGTTAGTTACAGATGGATCTGCGCCCTGCCGCCTGCGTTAGTCATAAGTTTTCGTAACCCGCATTGTAGACGCGTGTCGCAAGCGTTGCCTCACGCCGCGGCGAGGAGCCGGGATACATTGGGAAACTATCCCGACAATGCTCATATACAGCTGTTACGTTGCGCCATCGCCCGCCGCGTTTTAAACGAAATTAATAACTCAATTGAGTCAAACGAATTGCAGCCTATATACGTGTTTTCTTTATTTATTTATCCATTACGTACCTCACTTGAGTTTCGACAGCTCGTATAGGTTACATTTCGAGAACCGAGCACGAGAATAAAACTCGCATCGAGCAATGTTAATTTTTAACATATTTTTATCGTATTGAGAGTTGGGACATAAGTCCGTAAAGTCATTCCCACACTATTTACGACGAACGGTCATGCGCTAGGTCTACGTAATGTGATTAGAATTTAGGTCTGAAAACCGCACTGGCTGTGGCATGGGTTGCTTTATCGGAGCTACGATAACGCAAGGCGAACATTTTGAAACCGAGCGCTGGGCCGCTTGCGAAAACGCTAATGTGAGCATCGGTTGCAAAATTGTTTTAGTTTTTAAATCTCAAATACCAAAAACTATTGCGAACGACGAGCCCAACTTGACGTTTTATAGATGCGGCAAACTTTTGCGCAAATGATCGGTATTTGGCAGGCGGGCAGCGTCCGCGTGCGGGACAAATGTCACAACTCAATGGATTATGAGGCGTTGCGATATGGCATGTTGCAAGCCCGGGCGACGGTCCAAGGCGCCGCCGATCCCGTGTTGCAACCGCGGACTGCGGAACGGGCGCCACTCCAGAGCCCGTTGCGCAAACCTTCGTAACCGCGTAATTGGCCAATTGCACGGCGTACCGCGCATCTCGTTTCTATGCGCGCCCGCGCCGTGTTCACGAAACACGAGTGTCCAACGACCCCGGACTCTTCTATTACGCAAAAATTGCGCAATCAAAGAAAGCGCTCGGACTACCGCGTGCAGAAACGAAATTCTCATTGATCTCGGCCCGTCTCGAATCACTGCAATTACACCGTTACGTTGTCGCGAGTGTTAAATCCGGTGAACGGTCGACTTTCTATCGCGGGGTCGGTGTACGCGGCTCGGTGTCGCAACAATTTCTCCAGCTCGCGAGCGAAGAAAGCGCGACCTCCGCGTTTTGCAATCGCGCTCCGGCCGTAGCCCGCCACGGAGAAAGAGGTGTCGTAGAAAGTGCTCACCGCGATAGTACACCGGCCGGCGTTTGCACCAGATAGCGTCCTACTGTGTACACCGTACAACCCGAGCGTCGTGTGGGTCCAATTTGAATAGTTAATATACCCAAACAATATTTCTAGCAATTGGGCAAGTCACTTACGCAAGCCCCGATAAACGACTGGGCGTATGTCACCGCGCGTGAAATACTTCCGTTCATTGACTCTCTCCCGATATAACTTTGCCCCATTGCGATGTCCGTTTCGAAACACATACTGTCGAGGCAGCACACGTGTAACAAATCGAGGAGCGTCTTGAACGATATTTACATAAAAAGCAGGAGGAACTCGAGCGATTCCGGTGAACTGGCATCTTGAGTCTCCACTATGCAGTATGCACTGCGAACGTCTGTCGCGTGGTCCCATCTATTTGTAATTTGCAGGATTGCAAGTACGTAATCGTTACACAGATAACCGGTGCACTAGTTTACGTATGCACTTTCATAACTCGTTACGTTTAAGTCGTCTTTTCTAAATGTTGTGAAACGTAACGGCAAAAAGCTAGCTGCTAGTGAGTAACTTCGTTACATAGCAGATGAGTAATCGGATGTTATAAAACAATGCAGTTTGTAGAAATATGTGATTAATCGTGATTCGTGTGACAACATAATTTCATTCGCTGAAAGTTTTCACGCGATCTGGGGGCACGCAAACGTTTAATGGAATCCCATCGAGTACATAACCGATGCATCTAAGTTAATCGTAGCTTTTACACCTGGCGACAGGTGCGTATGCGCTGCACTCTCGTCCGCCGAGGACGCCATAGCGAGAATACCATAATGGGCAGCTGTTTATATTTGTCGCTCGACAGATGTGGTCTAGATCGGCCGATAAATAAAAGAGTAAATCCGTATCCCTTAAACGCCTGAGCCGTTTCCGCTCCGGCCATGCGCAGCCGGAATACGATTGTTCCACCCTGCAGTCGTTTCCTCCTCATTATTATAAATCGGAAATGTAATTTTAAATGTGGCCTCTCTCGGCGCACACATAGTGTGACGCCAGTATTTGGTAAGATCTTGAATGTAGAATTAGACCGATTAATTATAAATCATTAGAGCAATGCGGCGTCGCAACTCGCAACCTCTCGCAATGTGCAGTGAATTTAGACTAAGCGGCCGAGCGATATCTCGAAATACATAACGAGATGCGTTTACCCGACGACTGTCCATAAAATAAGGCGACAATGGGCTGATGAAGTCGATTAATATGCGGCCGGGCCAAGGCACCTCGCGTCACGAAGCCTTTGAGCAACCCTCGTTTTGTAACTATTGAGGAGATTTGCAAAACGGCACGCGTATAGTTCGCGCCGCATTGAGCGTTGAGTCTTGCGAGTTGCGCTCCATTTCAAAATGTTTGCACACAGCGAAACAATCGTGCGTCTGTCTCCGGTAGGTGGGTGTGGACTGGCTTCAAAACACGCGCATACTTATGCTGCTATCCATTATGAACTATTTTTGTATCAGATATTTTACAACGATTGATCAACGTTTTATTTTAAAACCTCAAGAGGAGGAGCGTGACATAATTCGCGCTACTCGATAGGCGATCTAGTTATCCCACAAATATGTAAATTTTGTGAGAGGTAAGCAAAATTAATTTGCCCGCCGGTCGATTAACTGCGACATTTTATATTGGAACGTAAAACATCATTTACACAGACGGCAGTACAAGCAGCTTTTGAAACTGATGACGCAGACGTTTCGAAAACGCAAAATAAGCGATGCGATTTCGCCTTACGAAATACATTTAACTCGCGGTTGCAAATGCGTGGGACGACAAATAGGTTTAATCTGCGTCGGTTGGTAACACTGCTAGTCTGCTAGTACCTACTGAGCACTGTGGTGTATTACGGCATGCATCATACGTTTCTCGTGTGTAAGAGCGAGTGAATCCATCGCGTAGGTAAATCGTCGTATCATCGATCACCATCGACATTTCACCGTAATCTTATCTGGTAGCTTAGAATTTCACCAGTTGTTTATTTATACCGCGATACGATAACCAAATATTTTGTAATGTTCTCGTTGGCTACATGTACACTGTAGGTCTGTTTGTTTGGCTCTTGCGAAAACGTAACATTAGATCAAGTACACGTTCATTTCCAAATATCATTCGATACTATTTTAGAGTCAAGCTTAATGAGGTCATGCTTAACTGCAGCAGTTACGTTACCGGCGTTGCTATATGTACAGTGTATCGCCTTTGGACTGACTTATCTTGGATAATTTATATTTTTGCAATATTCTATTTATATTCGGTTACGCGATGTGCAGGTGTTTTGTTCTGTAAACCTGTTCGCTTGAACGTTGTTACTACTAGCTATGTTATCAAGTATTAAAATGATAATAATATGCACTTAGGGTCCAGGCCCTTGATCGCATAAATTATTATTTATAGTCGGTGGATTGGAGCCCCTTTGAGACAAGTTTCGAACTTGCATTAATAAAGCATAAATGTATTTGCATTTTGAAACGCTGCACCAATGTTGCACAATGCACTACTTAACTTTTTTTGCAATAACTCAAACATTTCAAACGTTTGAGTTACTGCAGAGAAAGTCAAGAATACGAGAAGTCAAATTGTTATCCAGATTAAAATATATCCAGCGTCTGAAATTAATTTTGCGACCCTCCGAATCTCACAAGGGCCATATACATACGTACATTACGTACGTTTGATGTTTATCGTGGACGATGTGGCACAAACCGCACAATGCATAAACACCGGAAAACAACCTCGCACGACCCCAATGACGTAGCGCACAGTTCGCGGCGATAACACACGCACAGACCGACGATAGTCGATAACATCTAAATAGTACGCCAATACCCTTACATTGACGATAACAATGCTATTATTGATTATTATTATTATTTACAATTAGACACTGAGTTGATTGGTAGAAAATCGAATATTAGAAATCAAAATATTTATGTCTAAATAGGTTAACAAAGTTAACACTTTAAAGTTTAAGAACGTCTACAACTCTACATGAGGCCTACCACCGGTTCGACATAATACATTTCCTTTTCCATGATCCAAAGTGTGCACATATATCAGAATCTTCGCGTGAAGTGGTAAGTCAAAGACAGACAAACAGTCAAACTTTTGCATATGAGCATATATTTTATAATGAGCCCGAGTATGAGATCTAGCAGTTAGGGAGTCAGTTTCTAAAAACCGATAAAATGATTCGACGTAATCTGCATGTAAAAGATGATTGAGCTTAAGAGGAACTAGAGAACGTAGACAGATGCAAAGATTATTTATAAATACACAGAAATCTAAATAACCCGTTTGTACAGTTATACGAGAGGACATGAAAACAGAAACAGCGACGGATCACGGAACCAGTTAAAAACATGTTCGCGGATTTCCTTATCTCTTCAATTTCACGCGAAACATTGATTTTCTCGGATAAGAGGTGGATAGAGGTAGTCCAAAACGTGTGAGTTCATGGGCCTAAAGAAAAGAATGTGAAACGGTATCGTTGTGTGAATTGTGGACGTGGATCGAATCGAATTGCGATTACGAAATAGCCGTGTAAACACTCAATATAACGGTATAAACGCATAAGTATGTGTAGGTACTAGGTAGCTTAAAAGTTATTGATGATTTTACAATGGAATTAAAAATATTATGTATTTAATCAATTAGACCTAAAATATTCAATCCAATGTAGCACGCCGAACAGTACTTTCTCCTCGGATACCGTTTCGTGCTGTGTGCACGATTGACGATTCGGTGTCAGAGAATTTCGTTTACACGATGTTTACACGCAAATTTTTTGTTCGATGGTTACCATCGACTCCATCTAGGTAGGTATTTGTGTTAAGCTGCGCAAATAGCTTTTCTCCGTACTTATACTTATTAGGATGAGATCATATAGGATCAACGATCCCCAACGCTCGAAGCGATGATCAATTGAGGAGGCGGTCCACAAAAACGGTCGTTCACCTCGCGATTATTTTTTCTGCATCGAGTGACGTAACTTGGAAAGTGCGGAAATGGTGGTTCTAAGTGAGAGCAACTCTCTGAAGACATTCGAGTCGGCTTATTATATCATATCTGAGGAAAGAACGCGGGAGAAGGTCGATGAACTTGCGAAACTTCACCTGTCGTATTCGAGGGGAGCGAGCGCAACAAAGCGCGTGACAATAGATACACTTGACAGCGATGTCGATTCGATAAAAAAGGACCAGCGGACAGCTGATACTGAGATATTATATTCGGTAAATATGCAAGCAATTTCGGCTACTGGTGACGAGCCCCGAATCCGACGGCTTGCACAAGACGACGGAAGAGAGTGCGGGCGAAACGGCACATTACTGTGATGCAATAAAGAAAGTGCGGAACCGAAGTAGGTTTTCTAACGCGGTGAACGTACTCGGCCATTAGTCGTGTATCGTTGGCTCGGCGAAGCTCTAACGGCGCGCCGGACGACGACCTCGCACCGTAGGGAGCTCGTGTAATTCGCAATCTCTCTCGGATGATATAATGCACTCCGCGAAGAATTACGGCGCGTAATCGGCGGCCGGCGAATGGGTCGTGTTATCGTCGCTTGCATTACATTAATTTTCACCTGGAATCGCAGCGGGCAGTTAGGTAACTAGAGTTGTCATACTCGTTGCAATTATAGTAGCGGCCGCTGATGTAATCCGAAACGCTACTACGAATTGGTTAAAATTGACATTTAAAACTAGAGCGACCTTTGATTTAGGCGAAAACTCGTTTGAGTGTGGATATGTCAAGTTCAATCGTATGCGAGGCCGCGCGCGAGATTCGGCGCGGGCGCGGGCGGTGGCGGGCGCGGCGGGCGGAGTGTTGACAATGAATGGCAAAGCACCGTTGTACTTGACCCAGTATTCGGGCCGTCACGCCGCTGCAAGTAGCGTCCGACGCATGTAATCGCTAGGTTCACAATTATTATTGTTAACTTTATCACTCGTTTTACTCTCGGGCGTGTGCTTCACAATAGACGCGTTGGCAATATTAAAATTCATCGAGTTATTGCAAGCGAATTATGTAACAGTTTACAACAATGGACCTAATTAAAAGATAATGCAATAGAGGCTGTAATGTCAGCTTTGACATTGGCATATTCGCTTACTAGGCCACGGACCGCGGTAAAAACGTCTCTCGCACAGGAGGCGTCGAATCGTTTGCGTCGATCTAGAGATTCTCGGTCATAGAGTTGACGTTTTTTGCACTGATTATAATGATGTTATAATTTTCGCAAGCGGTTGACTCGACTTCGAAACTAAAAATATAATCCACAACAAATATAATATTATGTTCCAGCGCTGCAGTTAAAGTAAACGGTCTGTTTAACCATATACAGAACCCGTTAATATGTCACTAAGCAATGTCACAATTGCACCTGTTCACAAGACAACGTTTCAAACGACCGTTTTTGCTCCCACACATTCATACACATTATTTATAAAACTCCGTCCAATGCCATAGGGAGAGTCTACGCGGAGCCCCTTTACACCTGCCGTCCTGAGGTCTCGGACCATATTTACACCACGAATAAATTAATGCTCCCCGCCTATTTAGAAAACACAAAAATGACAAAATAATAAAATTTAAACATTGCAGTACCGCCGGCGTCCGGTGTCGGCATGTAATGATCCAAGTGGGTTAAGGTTTCATCAAGGATTTATTGCAGCAAAACTCCGCTCAAAAACTGAGCATTCGTTACTACGAATTAATCGTACACTTGTTCCGATGCAATTGTTTGTCGTCACGTTTGATGAAAGCTCGGCATCATGTTTGTCTTTACCTGAAATGGAGGGCGCTGGGCGACATACTGTCTGCTTTGAATCTATCAATCGGCCAGGTATATTGCGAGCTCGTACATCAGAAATTCATTCACCCGCCTGCTACAATAGAAAACAAAACAAATAGGAGACTTTTGTTAAATTATTGTGGAGACAAAAGTAACTCGATCATTAAGGTCGCTTTTGTAATGGAAACACTGGACGCGAACAATACGAATGTCCTTTGCGGCCTTTGAATCCTGCGAGTACCTTTAGTTGTGCTCAAAACGAGGTAGGTATAAAGGTAATAAGTTTCAAAACGATCCACATTACAAAAGCGGTAGCATACAATCGTTTGGCAACTACACGACCGATTGTTTCGCAACTCGCACCGCAGCGTCCGGACCACTCGATTAATTGTTTCTATCGTAAAACATCAACTTCGATTCTTTTGTTTCACTCGCTCGTATTGTCATGACGGCCTCTCCACGGTTCTCCATACGAGTGCCCAGGTATAACGGTAACCTAGTGTTGCTTAAGATTTGTCGTATTCAATACCGATTGTTTAACGAGTGTTATTAAAATATATATTGTAATGGGCTAACGAGTTTATAATTTTTGCAATGACATCTGACCTCGCCCAGATTATGTAATAAATATACGATACTAAAATAAAATGTTTCATTTTGATGAATTGAAAGAACCTTTGAATTGGTTAAAATAGCCTCCGAAGTCCGAACGAAATGGAAACGTGGATACTGGATGCGTAGTGACAGACTAGACGGTTTGATAGATGAGGATGAAGTATGTAGGTACTCGGAATAGTGAACAGAAGCGCGGAATCGTTCGTAGGATCGTAGCACCCGGCAGATGTTCGCGAGGGAATTGTAAAGGGAACAAAGGCAGGTAAAATCGTAGGAGGTGCTCCGTCGCCATGTGCGTGTCACTTTTTCATGCGATAACGTGTTTTAGGTAAATCAAAAAAATATTCTAATCTGACCCGGCAGATGGCCGAGCACATGTCCGCACCGAAAAAACTCTGGAGTGCCTCCAAAAACGTGCTCGCGCGGTGCATCAGATGGACAAATTTTATTTCGACCCGAAATATTTCGTTCGAGTGAGGTAAATTGAATTTGATGGTTTCCCTTTGTTACAAAAGAGAGAAACGAATCGAATCCCAGTTATCAAAATTAATAACGGCAAAAGCAATTTACTTTGATCGCGTAATATCCTGTCGATGCATTTATTGAGCTGAGTTTTCAATTGTTTTCCGTGCGAATGCGGCAAATAATTAGTGTCTGATTCGTTCGAACACGTATTTCTCTTTAAATCACACATGAAAACCAAATTTATTTAAGTCTCATAAGCTATTTTCCACAAAGAGGTAAAATTGTTTTCGTCTGAATTCTGTATTTTATCTGTAAAAGTAGATTTTCAGCAGAGCGTTCATTTTTGTGGATCCAGTATCAATCGTATAGGCTGATTATTATTTTCGTTTGTGTCAATTTCAACAGCCGTCGATCGATACTCAACAAGTAAGGTTAAAAAATGTTCAGCAAATATTGACCTCGCATGAGTCGGAGCATATTATTATGTCGAAAGCGATCTTTGGAACTGGTTGTGCGTGCATTCAAATAAACATTCGATGCAAGATAAAAACGAAACACATTTTGACCTCAAGTCCTAAGAAATCAGGAGATCGTTAGCGAGCAGGCATCGAGAGGAATATTACAATCCATGAGGTATCCGGTTCGTAAGACGATGCACTCATCAAATATGAAGCAGATAACTTTGAGTAGGTATATTGTCGACTGTAAAGTTCTTTGTTGGGCCAGATTTACGGGCCGTTTTGAAGAAGTCAATCAGAGTAGAATGCACCTTGTGTGATACGGGTAAGGTTCCGAACAGGGTACGGCGTGTAACAATAGTAACTCATTTAGTCTGCTCAGAATGCGAATCTTGCACGTGCGCTGGGCAGGTAGAGCTCGCATGTGTAGTTCATTGTCTCGTCGAGTAAAGGTGTCTTTCATGGTGAATAGGAATATCTTGCACAATAACCGGCTATATCCAAAGCACCTCGCCGATTCGGCTGAGACGTTAGATAAATCATGCGTAGGAGTCGAACATAATGGCGTATTTGTTTACGGGAACATCTGTCCTAATGTACAGAATTGGCAAGTTAGCCAAAAAAACGTGTGCATTGTCCGCCTGAAGTTATTGTTAAAAGATTAACACGATACACTCCAACAATACCGTATGCACCTTGACATTTTTTATTCGATCTTATGAGACAGGGTTATCAAAAATTTATAATAATTATGAATTTACGCAACGCTTCAAAGGTTAGATCATAATTGGACTTTAGAGCTATTATTCCATTATCGTGAGAATTAATTACGGTGTAAATTATTTAATAAGCTGCTTACTCTTAACGATGATAATATTTATAGAACTAATTAATTGATTATCAAAACGACGGTCCAGCGAATTTACGAAAGCTGCTTTATATAAAAAAAGTAAAAGTAATCTGGGTTCAACAAAATTTATAAAAAAATAGCTGTCATATAAAGCATGTTGCAGCATAGCGACCTTAGTATCCTTATCTGGGTGATAAGGGGAGATTGTACGACCTTTAAGTGACTAGGTGTCTCCGTGATAATGCTCAAGACCATTGACCGTGTACAGATATAGTTATCAATGTACCCTTATGGTTAACGTCCAATTCTTTCACTATTATAGTCGGTACTATCTCCTTTCAATTAGCTCTGCCAATGACAACATTGCGCAGTTAAAAATATCTTTCCGATGATCTCATTTGTTTTCGGTTGAAATAATCATTAAAACATCGGCGTCATGCTTCTTCATTGTCTTTACGGTCTTGCTCATAAAAACTTAAATTTGAAACGAGGTAAATGTCTTAAGGTTTCGTCGGATATAGATGACCTCCGAGAGGCGAGATCACAGGTAATTTTCGGAGCATATGGGCAGCGGATGAGGTGCGATCACTATTCACTAGCCGGATGCGAGGAACCGGAAATCGAGAGAAAACGGCACATTCGACAGCTGATTGTGGACGTAACGATCGCTACAGATGTTTCTTAAAAGTGTTGAAATTGAGAGATCATATTTTGTTTCCGTCCTTATAAAAGATAAAGTGGACCATAGACAAAAAGTTACATTTGTCCCAACTCTCCTAATGAGTGTCCTGTTTCCTGAGCTCGACGTAATAAGAACCAAGAATAATCCATCTGCGGTTTAAGACCAGTTCGTGGACCCGTTATTATTGTTTTTAAATGACTAAACCTTACCCTAACTAATGATGATGATATTATGGTCAACTCGAAAGTCGAAAGACATTATTGAATGTGAAATATTGCAACAACATTATTACACAACTAGTTGTAAATTAGAAGTAACAAACAAAGTTAATTTCAAAAAGTTAATACCCCTGGAGACATCAGGATTCAGGGGTATTACCTTTTTAAAATGAACAACATCTGAGCAATATTCTAATTTCTTTGTCTTTTAATCTTATTATTAGCATATATCGTGTAAACTGCGTGCTGTTCACTATGCAACGTCGTGCTAGCATCGCAAAATTTATTAATTATCGCGCTCTCACGTAGATGTCAAGTCACACGACCGGCACCGGGCACGTATATCGTCCACGAAAACGCTGATGTAATTTAAAATCGGTTTTAATCACGAATGATTAACCACTTTCGTCATTTGTAACAATTTGATGACGAGGGAAATTATTTATTAAAAGTTAAATTTTGGAAGTTTACTTAAATATTGAACAATTTTCAGCATTTTAAGATTTTTTAACATTGAAGCTTAGTTACTAGCAAATACAGGATTAGGTAATAGGTACATCCGATTAATCTTGTTCAAATAAAAATTCCAAGTTGACGTCAGAATATGAGGTTATTCAGGTGTAACATAACATTCAAGGTGTCGATGAAGTCAACTAAAATATTATGTATGTTTTTGACGAGCTTATTACATAAGACGCGACATGACGTAACATCTTACGATACTTAAACTGTGTTTGATAATAATATTATGAAGACCTACAACGGACTAATGATGCACTCGGACTTTGGAGTAGATACTTATCAAACTAATATTAAAGCATTACTCTAGTGATACAACGAAAGCGGATAAAAATTCCAAAGACATAGCTAAAGCGGAAGAGTGCGATGTCGTCGATAATAAAATGAATCATTACAAGGAATAAGCTATTGTATTTACATTCGAAACGGTATAGTTCCTGGTTAAAATGGGCGCCGAGCCGGACGGCGCGGCGGGCGGCGGGCAGCAATACGGAAGAGGTGCGCTTGCGCAACTGACATTGAACCAGTGCTCACTGCTCCATAAGCGGAAGCCGCATGCCGGATTCTTATGTATACTACATAAACATTATTTAATGTCTCCAGTCTCAGCTTCATATAATGCGGCTAAATTAGTAATCGAACCACTACGAGTGTAATAAAAACTCAAATTGACCGCACTCAAACGAAAAAGATCATAAAGGTGAGGAAAGGAATAGTGATTAGTTAAAACAATGCCAGGAAATTAAAATGTTACACACACGAGGCGTACGAGGAAAAGTTTCGAACGTTTGGAGAAACATAGAGCATTATTTAAATTATCTTGACTTTTGAAAATGTAAGATTAGAATATGGTATGTTTTATCTGCGTCGCAATTACTAGCGCTTATCAATTGAAAGGCCATTTCCTTTCAAACGCAAATCAATCCGAACGAGGAAAACAGTTTTGAACGTAAATATCTCACACTACATTCTTCAGTAACAGGATGTTGACAATTCTATGAAGCGTAGTATGTACCAGGAAAAAGAAATTCTCGATTGATCTTTCATTTGTGTACCAATCGAAAAGTCGCTACCTAGCATGACAGCTTTCCGAAATCCGAATTCCAAATTCCAGGAGTTAGTATTTTTGTGGAGCATAATAATATATCGATTCGAATACATATTTTGTAATTGTAATGAGTGATAAGTGAATCGATACAGTATATATCACTATCGTGCGGTTCGCCCGGCCTTGGCTACGGTCCACGGGCCACGGTTACCTATCGAGTGTCGACCGTCGATACTGCGCCGCGCCGCGACCAGCCGCGACTCGCCCGACCGAAACCGCTTCCGCATCATTTACGTCATCTCTACATTTCAAATCACGTGTTACATTTAAATCTGCTCCGTTTTTTACGACTAAAGTCTCGGTAACATTCTTTGTACTATATTTCATTCGTTATTGCGTACTCGAGAAGTCCGTCGAAGAAAAGTTACGAACGGATTGCGCCGTAGAAATGTTGTAACTCTTTCATCTTCAAATAATTTTAGTTACAAAACGACGATCAAAAATAAGCATCTAATTGGACGTGGGCCGAGGGCGAATTTGAGTTAGTCGGTCGATAAGAGCCTTCCTGCGTCACGCGCGGGGTGAATCTCCCCGTGACGTCAGAGTCACGTGCTACCCTTCGCTCGACTTCACCCCGCGTGGGAGGTTTACGTCAAGAAAACGTTTCGGGTAGGCGACGCGATGCCCCGTAAACGAAAATAGAATCATAATACAAATATACGGCTGACCCGTAAAGGTTGAAGAAAGGTAATTACGTCAAAGTCAAAATAATTATTTCGTTCGACAGATTTTTGTGGTATTACATCATCGCGAATTTAAATAGATATAAAACAAGTGCGCAATATTGAAAAACTGATCATCGTTTGACTCATTCGGAGCAATGAAACAATGGGCTTAGTTAGGCAGATCATACCGTCGCGCGATAGTTGCGACTCGCTCCATGTATCAAAATATTATCTTGACGTATTAAATTAAAATCATACTGAGAGATAACAATCTTCGACTTGTTATATCAGAGACTTGTAATGACAATCTAAAATTGAAAAACATTGGTAGATCAGGGAAAGAAATAGTTGAAATAATATGTAACGACTATCCATTTATTTAGACAAGTTGAAATTTTAACGCACTACACTTAGATAAATGATTGGTCTCGCGCGCGCGCTCGACTAGATACCGCGCTGTATAGAAAACACAGATTCCCGAATGCGGCACCTCAATATTGTAGTGTGTGTAAAACAATGCACAAATATTGTTGTGTGCGTAGATAATCGGGTTGCCAGATACGTGACTGGTGCCCAATCAATGGGGAAAAATTAGTTGCTGTGGTCTTGTAATTTATTATTATTGTATAGTAAATGCTGATTTTTTAATCACCAGATAAACTTTACCATTGGAATAAAGTCCATTCGAAAAGAATGCGATAAAATAACAACGTTGTTTAGCTCAACGAATACAAAAACAATGGTAGGAAGTTTAACGAAAGTTAAGAATGAGTTATAAAAAAGCAAATGTTAAATTTGTTTTCTCATTTGTTACTGTATTGTGTACTTACATAAAATATAAACTGTATTTAAGATTTTTATTTTAATATGATACTCATAATTCATATTTATTAATACACATTCATGATCCAGGAACTTTGAAAACTTTTTGTTCCGTTGGCGGGATTCGAACTAGCTACCCTAGCTAGAGATGCGCTCATCCACTCATCCACTATGTATATATAAAAAAATAAGATATAATAAATAAATAAATAAAAATCACAATCTCAGAAAAATTTGGGAATTTTTAGTTTATGGTAATTGGCAACCCTGAACATCAAGCGGTACTCCGATCCGAATTTTCAGGTTTATATTATTTTTCTGTGTTTATGACGATTTATATAATATTTACTGATGGTATGTGATGCCAGTACCTTTCTTGTTTCTTGTAGTGTTATTATTGCATAGTCTCACTACGCAAATTGGCATTTTGCTACGGACGTAACTTAAAATTTCGAAAATTATTGACACATCTACCTCACCCGAAGCTTGCGGCGCGACTGGCGCGGTTACGCCCGATGAGGCGTATTATTTGTTGCCGCATTTTTCAAGTACTCCGACGGTATCTAGTCGTAGCGCAAGCGCGAGACCAATCATTCATCTAAGGCACTACATCTTAAACTGAATCTCGATCAACAAAACGTACTGGCAACACCACGCAATGAGCCACGAAATGTCAAAAATAATGGTATAAATTGTCAGTTTGTGAGTATTGTTGTGTTGTCGCAGGCGGTTACGCAAGGAGTGACCGTGAGGGGAGGTCGCGTACGTTCTCATATTTATTATACGTATTCTTCGATCCCGGCCGCGAGGCCGAAACCACGAAAGAATACGATTTCGCAACGGCACATTTCAATGTCATTGTGAACGCTCATGATGGCCGTTTGCGGTTTTTAACGTTACCGACCATAACTTCTCGTGACTCATACTATTAGATAAGGTCTATCGATGAAGATCGATGCACCATTAGATTTTAATTTAAACTTACCGTGTCTACTCTTTAATCGTTACTCGTGACTCGTGAGTCGATCATCCGTAAAGGGAATTAAAAATACCGGGATAGGAGCACGTGTTCCTTTTACTTTGTCTCCCCTGTAGTTGGAGCACGAGTTGAGCTCCGACTGTAGAAAATCTGATTTAAAATATGTATTCAGTTTTATGCAGACTGGTTTTATTTCTAGGATAATGTCGTCGAGCCGGTTCGAAATCGTTTTACCGATGCTGAGAGTCGAAATTCGTTCGGCACGAGCTGCAAGTTTGACAAATGAAAATATTGCTAGGCCATGAAACGGCTAGACCTGATACAAACCGGTCCGCGCAACATGAGGTAGCCGTGTGCAATTAAAGAAGCTGGTTTCAGAATTATCGTTAGTATCTATAATATATACGAACCTAATTATTAGCAATTACGTTGCAAAATGAGATTAAAAACCGTATGCGAATCGAGATCGAGCAGCTCGCGACTATCAGCCGAGAGGTAGAGGAATTTGAATCTCAAAATACATTTATTTTGATCGGAATAGTTTTGGCGAGCCGACGCGGCCGGTGTTGCAATGTTAACACTGCGCTTGCGTCATTTCCTCTAGCTGACCGTGAACCGTGTTACGTCAGAATGATATTAGGATGCGCCTACGCAGCCAGACCTCTACCACTAATAAAAGTAATATCAATGACATCTGTCAAGACGGACTCCGCTTAGTGTTGTCGTATACTGCGTGGTTACTAGACTGTTTCGGTCCGTTTTTATACCTTACTGCTAAGACGATAAGATGTATTTTAGAAATTAATATATCTGACTATTGGTAACACTGTATTTGGCAAGTGACGCACGTGTTGCTTAATTATCTGTGAGTACATGCCTTAATGTACTGTCAAATAGTGTAACACCATTTGACGGACTACGTTGCGCAAAGTTAATGCTCTTAATCATCAGGATATCGGTCCGAGGATGACATCAAACTGTGTAATTAGTGCTTATCGCTGGAAATAACACGGATATACAGATAGCTGTCTAAACTGAATTGTTTCCATTTGAGTTTCCTTTGTGAGTCACAGTCACAGAAGCTAATGTGTACTTACTTGAATTTTAGGAAATTTTAAATGACTAGAGTTACATAAAATGTATCGTAATTATAAATTATGAGGTTATTATTCAACATGAATCGAGTTATTTCAAAATAATGGAGCTCGATGGTCGTCAATATAAAACACGTATTTTAATCGGACAAAGAAATCGAGAAAACCGAGTTCAATATCGAGGTTAGTTTTGAGGATTATGCAAGAGCAGGAAACGGGTGTAGGACACACGTCCGTGACTCGGTTACTGATGTGTCTCATTGTCCGACTGAAGAATGAAGACACTCATTAACAGAAATTATCAATGTTATCTCCACTTGAGTAAAAGCAATAATAGTATCAGCGAGTATTGTTACAAGTATTACAATTTTTACTTTATCGTCACAATTGTTATTCGAATCCTACTTAAAGGAGGCAAATGGCAATAAATGGCTCTACATTTTCGTAGCTGTAAAAGATGCACTCGCAAAAGGCGTTTAGTAAATTATTTTTGGACTTTACTTCGGCCAAAACCGTTCTTTATGACTGCAAATTATAACTTGTACAGTATAAGCAACAATAAAACGTACATAAAGGCACTGGTCAGGTTTTATCGTAGCGTAGGTTGTAATTTTGCAGACCGGTAGCACCCGCTAGCCTGTCTTTTATTTTGCGTCAACGATCGCCGCAGGATAAAGACTAACAGGTAAATAAATTTTAACACCGGTTTTAGTTTTGGATTATTTTGGATAAAGACAATCACATTTGTAAATCTGGTCGAACAATGCAGCAGCCAAAAGAGATATTAAGAAAAAAATATTGAATTCACTTGATTTATATTTTATATAATATATTATATCACCCTCAGTTTTTATTATAGTCTTTTAATTAGCAGAATTTATTATTAGAGTAGGTAAGATAATTTAAACCTGCTGACAACAATAATTAGCCCGCGTCAAAGGTCTTGTTTATACGCAATACGCATACGATACATTGTTTACTCGGCTTTAAATGTAGTCGGTGGCTGGCTTTCTGTGGAGTTATTTTAGTATTTATTGGTTCCCTCCATCTCCAAACAAAGTCGTCGATAAGTCGGAAGCAATATCTTCCTGATTATATTATTTTTGGATAGCTTTTAACATCTGTTGTGATAGTGTATTTACGTTTTTAAGATATTTTCGTCCGACGTTCCCTAATGTGGGATATATTTCGGTACTCGAGGGTAGTTATATATAGTCGGGGGTAGTGACCTATTACATCTATGATTCATCCCGAACCCTCTATATTGGGCCCTTCCCTTTAAGTGACGTCATCGAATGAACTGACGCATTCGGGACAGAATGCATCATGTGAAATGTCTGATTCATATTTACATTGTTATTCAAAAATTCTTTGGTGATTAAACATTCTAAAAATGAGTTGTTATTTTTTAGAATTTGAAATTTAGATTTGACTTGACGTGTCACGTGTCACACAAAAAATAATACTTAATAGTGGAGCAAATAATGAGAGCATGAAAAAGATAATATACGAGCACTTGTCGCATAACAAATTCGATACAGGTGAACGCTAATCTAATGCTTAGACAAAAAAATCTGAACATGCGCGCTAGAATAACTAATTTTATACGGTCCGTGTCCTTAAAACGTTCCCATGGACGTCAGCACAACAATCTCGGCTGTACGAGGAGACGAATAGAGGTCGGAATACAATGGCGGCGGCGGCTCCGCGTCGGAAGACCACGAGTTAATGTTTTGGTTACGCTGGATGAGTCTCCACCGCGGTCAGCGACCTTCGCGACGCAGATATGCAGCACCGAAGCTCAAATAAAAATAAAGGTCAGCCACATCGGCCTTTGCTCATCTTCGCCGATTATTATGTATACGTAGCTGCCGGAGTTTTAATGCTAGCAGGATATATTGCCACTCTTTTAATTACAACCTAACCTTTAAACGATGAGATCATACTCATTTATATGAATCAGAAAAAATCAGTAAAATTACTAATTATGCCCGAGGTTGGGTTGGTACCCTGACGATACAGCGCTGAAGTAACTCGGATGGAACGACACGGAACGCCGATAAATGTAAAATCTTTTCAAAAAAGCTAAGTCGCGTGTTTGGCGAGCGTCGATACCTCCTCCGACCCGCTGCCCGCTCCAGCTGACCGCTCTTGTGCGACTAAGATATGCTAGAGTCCACTACGGACTGAACCTGAGTAATTAGTGCCACGTGCAGGTAACCTTATACGGGCGTCGTAGGTGCCTTACGGCCGAATGGTAATTTTATTCTTCATATAATATATTCATGTATTCGATTATGTACAAAGGAAGTGGGGTGCTTTACTGTTACTAAGTGGATTAAATGGTCACGATTCCACTGACTCATTCTGGATTTTAATTAGGGTGTTGTCTTTCCGTTTCTTTTACATTGAAACGCAATCTTGCCAAAGCTGGGAATATGTGGGCTGTTTCAATTCTTATCTGATTTCAATGATCAGTCCATCTGGCGCTTTTTCCGGTTGTGTTGAAGCAGATGCTAGATAGGCACTCATCTGTAGCATTTTGAACCCGGATGAGGCTGACTAATTTCATCTTAATGAAATAATCATGCAAATATGTTTGTCCAGGTGTTGTCAGTCATTAGGACTGTTATACGAGAGTTTTCAATTGGCAGGGTCCGTGGTATACAGAACTAAACGGCGCGTGTCACAACACATGGACGACGTATCAGCGGCGGCGGATAAGTGCGCGGTTACGCAAATCCGCAGATATGTCGAGCGGGCGCGGGTGCGCCGAGCGCTTGCACAAGGTTTCGCAGACCTTTGTTTTACGCAACCCGATCGATTTAATATCTAGTCGTGCGTTTTCTTAGCTGGCACCCGACTAAATTCACGGATAATTGAGAAACATTTAATGTTTAATGAGTGCAACACGCGTTAATTGTTTACAAATAAAGACACGCACTCCACTCGAAACATGGCGTCGCAGAGCTGTACCAGAGAACAAGAAGCGTAAATTTTTGTAGAAGTGGCATTGACACTACACTACATCCGCCTTTTCACTTCCTAGAACAACACTCGTAGCCAGTAAAGGTGATATTCGCAAGAGCAATGCTCGCGCGCGTCCGGTAGCCGCATCCGGTGTATTCGTATCACCAAAAAAGGTGAGAACGCCCATTATTTATAGTCATGACGAATACGACTGTCGTACAACCGGCTCGTTTATTTAAAGAACGAGGAGAATCGTAGGTGTAATGTCAAGAATGTCGTACAACTCAAAACGTTTTTATCAGAATAAAGTCGGTGGTAACATAAGTTTTTAATTGCGATGACGTCGCAGCACGCATCATTGTTTTTTAACGATCTTTTGGTTCCGCACGAGCGAGGAGGCGTGCGGTGCCGGCGTCGGCGACATTGGCACAGTTGCGCACGACCTCATGCCACAAGTCGACCGAGGCCGCGACTAAACGCCCAAAATGAACACAAACGTTGCCGAACTCCGACTCATATGTAGAGTGTGAGACTAAAATAGTTACGAACTCTTTCAATTTTGATGCCCCCGCCCCCGATCGTATTGCGCAGCATCGCACATCACTCATCAGACTACACGAGGATTATTATATAACTAGAGCTACAATCATAGAATCGTTCCTCTAGCGACGATCGGTGCTCCGAGCGGCCGAAGTTATACAATTGTCGAAACTGGGAGGCGTTTATGTTACAAGCGGCAGTTATGCAAATGCCTACTTAGATGTAACATAGCGAACATTTCTTGCACCATGAGTTTGGCAACGGCGTTTCAAAAGATTTTGGAATAGTTGGTAAAGTTGGCATACGCTTATGAGTTGTAAAATAGTTCTCAATATGTAAGGATTGAATTTTCGCTAATGGATCGTTTAACTGAATTCCATTTGAGTGCGTGATGGTGCGGCGGTGGCCGGGCCGGAATGCGCCGCGGCGGCGTCTGCCGGGTCTGTCGCGACTCGCGATTCGCGAACAGATTTGGCACATCCGCTAGCCGCTGCCAGAGCACTGCGCCACAATTATCCCATTCCGAGAGCGCCGCAGACACGATGACTTTCGCGACGCCCACTAAATATAGCACGTGCAAAATTGGAATTCTAATTCAAACTATGGTTGCTGAAGATACCGCAGACGTTAAAAAATGTAAATCAAAGAGAAACCACAAAAGTAACGCTGTCCTATTAATATGTAACATTCCATAAGTTTTTGTATAAATTGTAGAGATGTGCCGACTAGTCGCCGACTAGTCGGTAAAGCCGACTATCCGGCCACTTTTGTAGTCGGCGACTAGTCGGCAAAAAGCGCCGACTAATCGGCTTTTTACTTTTTTGCTATTATTGAAATTATATTAAAGAAAAACCTTAATTATTATTTATAATGTGTACAGATCACACTCAATCAGTGTTACACATTTTAAAATTCAATGAAGTGTTCCTGAAATTACTAGTAAAGAAATTATTTTTATAAATATAATTTTAACAACAAATTAAGTATGTGTATTAGCAAATATAGATTTCATGTACATGAAATATTTAATGAAAACCATTAACTGTATCATAGCTAAACAAAATAAAGTAACGTACGCGAACAATGATTTCCTACTTATACAGATATGTTACGTCCATACTATTTTCCGGCTTAAATCTCTTCCGAACAATTTTCAAATTCAAAATTGCAAATTTGACAGATAAGTGAAACAAAAGATACGAAAAACCATTTACATAAAAGAGACAGTTCTATTTTTAAACGTCGAATCGTATCGCTGTCTCTTTCTTCGCCTGAGCTATGAGGAAAATTCGATTTTTTCCAGATTGTTCGAAAAAATAATTGAAAACGTAAATAATCGAGGTATTTATTGCAATCAAGACATGTGGTAAGAGATTCCATGTGTTTTGTTTACTTTCGAGTCATAATTGGAACATTTTCGATCCACGCACGACGTAATTTTACAGACTAAACAACAGACGGCCCAATTGGGCAGTATTTGAATCTTCACAACGCGCGTGGTAGTAACATATCTGCTTTAAGTTTTTCATCATTGTACGCGAAGTAAACATACTTAACACGATTCGACACGTTTGCAGGCGGCGTGTGCGACGCGAAACAGCAGTTAAAAAAGCGTTACGGAAACTTCCGAAACCATGATCGGCTTGGCCGACTAGTCGGCCGATTAGTCGGCTTCTTTGCAGCCGACTAATCGGCTAGTCGGCCAAAGTCATGATCGGCACATCTCTAATAAATTGCGAAATATGTATGTAAGTAATAGAAGTCATGACGTACAATACAAACAAAGGGTAAATCCAGGATAATTTTAGTTTAAGACAGCAACTCTTTCAGGGCAGCTTGTACTTTGCCGAAAAGGGCCGGACCCTTCAGCTTGGCAAACAAAAGTGTATACTTTAAAACTTTGGGAGCCCAGTTAATTTGCAACTTACAACAGTGATTTAGCATTGTTTAAAACGATATTTTGTTAGGAAACTTTATAAAGCAATCCGGCTACCGAAATCCGCATTGAGTAAAAACAATGTTTCAACTTTGTTGCCTACCTGAGACGGTATATTTAGTCGGAGTGGGCGGGTTGGGGGCTTGGGGCACAACGATGACAATATTTTATACCTGGCTTTGTTTACAGAAAGATTTACAAGTGATTACAATTTATTTAGTTCCTGTAGTTCCACAGAAAAAAGATTGCGTAGCGAAATAGTGATACAAAGGAAAGAAATACTTTGGAGACACTTCCGTCGTCTACATCCGCCGAAGAATGATCCGATGACAGTAAAGAATAAAGATTCACACAACACACAGGAAACATCCGGCTTTATTGAATTAGACGAGAAAGGAGGAATTACGTCCGAAGAATACAATGAAATACGCGGCTAGAGAATAAAACTTAACCTGCTCGGCGTTTCTTAAATGTATTACAATATTCGTAACCTGAATTATGAAAGTAGAACGTCTCAAAAATATAACGCTTTCATTCTTCAAAATATACTTTGAATGTAGGTTGAGGTGCAAAAAATATTAAAATACTTTTTTCAGTTTTTAATGGAACATAAGAATATTTTATTATGTAAGCAATCTATGAGGAAGCAATACATTTCAAGTTTCTTATAATCTCAAAACTGATTAACATGTCAAAGTGTTATAAAAGTTGAGTTGTCGTACGGACCGGTAAAGGAAAATAATTTCTTTCCATCTCAAAGGATGAGAACAGCTCGGGGGTAGTAGAAACACTTCAAAGGGCGCTGAATCAATATTAATGTTACTCGAGCTGCGGATCGCAGCGTGGCGTCCAGCGGATGACTCGAAGCGAAATATTATAATAATCAGGGGTAGCTCGCGAACGTGTGAACGGAGGTCGAAGGGCGGGACACTTGATCGTGTTGCACCTTCCGCGCGACATGTGACCATTCTCACGAAACCCGAATGCGTATCTTGACCGCGGCATGTGCATAATCATTAGAATTTATTAGGGACGCACAAGGTCAGCTGCCTATGCAAATGTTCTGAATAATTTAATGAGCGAATCTATGGGAAAGTTCGGACCTGGGAAGCGTCGAGTGGACGTTTCCGCTAGAACGTGTTCTAAGAAGTTAGATATTAAATTGTTAGGATGCTAGTTTTAAAGTTTTACATTAGACACGCCGAGAGTCTAGTTTCCCAGGCGCAGCAGGAAACTACGAAAACATGAGCTCTGTTATTACATTTAGGGTCGGGGCCGGAGCTAAAGTTTTTACTTTTGATGTAGCCGTGGTGCTTCGTGTTCCGCGTCGCAAATCTGCGCTTTTGACAACGTTCGCTTTGATGCTGCAGCACTCGTTGAGAGGTATTAAATTTTATAAATTAAGCCGTCGCGTCCGTCCACGTAAAATTTACACCCACTAGGACTCGTAGCTCGTATACCGTACGTCTGTAAAGTATGTACTCGAGGCGGACGAGTGCTAAGACAAAATTCGTGCGCAAAATTATTTTCGGTCGAGAAAGTCATCGGGGACGTTCTCTCGGGGTTAACGAAACGATTTGCTTTAGATTTGTGGAGGAGGAGCCATTGTATCCTCATTCCTAACGAATTCGATTACAGAAGCCCGCGGGACGAACGACCGAATACCGAGATAACAATAGTCGCAGTAAACAAAGTACGTTAAGACGAACGTCACAATAGCTTTTATAATAAAACGTTAAAGACGTGGCTCGTTATCAAAATAAAGAAAATCAATAAGGGGTTGTTATGCCGTATGCGGGACAGGTGAATAAAAGAATTTCATTACAGTATACGTTGCGTGGACCCCGCATAAGGGTTTTTTTTCACTTGTATTTTAATTGGATTTCTCGGAGTCAGGTCGGATTAAGGGATGCAGGTATAGGGGTCGCGGCGCACCGCGTGCGCGGGCGCAGACCCTTGACCTGATTGTATTGTACGCGGCGGTGACACCGCTCGCCTTGAGTCGCTAGCATTGCCGGAGATATTCGCAACAATGGAGGCCAGATAACGTTTCAAAAGTTCGAAAACGGCTCATACCGGCTGCCAGTAATTACGATTGCTAATAGTTTGTAACGTTCTGTTGCGGGTGTTAGCTGTGGCGCTCGTGAACGATGCTCCTATTGAAGCTTTTATTGGCTGATAGGAGATGTAATAAATAAAAGATAGCGTTATCGAACAAAAGGAAATGACGTGCCACTCGAGAAGTTCGTTTCCGTTCGGCTTCCGACGTTTTTGTGGGCCTAGAACTTCTCACGGGCAGCCGTGGGTGGACTGATAATAAAGAGAAAGTAACCCATTGAACTATGACTAAAACTTTTATTCGATGTAGAATTGATACGGGCACGGGAATCGGGATCCCCTGTCATCCATTCACAGTTTGTACAAATATTTTTCTATCCGTGATATATTTTTAATCGCCTCCTTTAAAAAGGTGGAACTAAGAAATATTTCTGAGTCAAAATGATATTCGGAACGATAATTACCTCTAAATTGTATTACTTTTGTTAGGATAGATATTGACCCAAATTAAAAAAATTGAAGTAGTGTCATTGGATTACACAAGTAAGATTTTCGATAGCAACTGAGATATCAACAACGGTGTTGCATTGCGTCAGTTCATTGGCAAAATTTAGTACACGCCGCACAGCCAACTGTGTGCGATAATTTCAATCGATTGCAATTTACTAGGTACATTGATTTCTCTATATTAAATCATAGTCCTTGCGAAAATCGTTAGGAAACCGCCGGGCGTCAACTACAATAGCGATTACGCAGATTCCTCCGCTATCTCGATCGCGTCAGATTGTTCGGCTGCAGAATCTTGGGTTTTTATCGTTTATGTAATATTCTACTAACACGTGTCAAAAGGAATTATTTTATCATAGAATTAAGATGAGATCACTGCGACTAACGTCAAGAAATACCGAGTCGTGTTTCACGCTGCAAATATTCGAGCAATAAAACTATTCGTACAAAGACATGCGAAACTCACCTCTGTGGATCGGCGAAGACGAACTTCCTCAACTTGAGGTCCCTCAACACGATGCCCTGCTCGTGGCAGGCGGCGACCGTTTCCGCCATTTGCCTGAACAGCCTGCGGGCCTCGTGCTCTCTTAGCCGTTTTCTCGCCCGCACGTAGGAGTGCAGGTCCGAGTGGGACCGCGGGAATATTAGGTACACCCTCTTGTCTCCCACCAGCACCTCGTGGATCGGATTGACGTGCGGATGGCCGTCGAGCCGGTAGTGCGCCTGCAGGAGACTACTGCAGTCCCTCGATACTACCTGCAAGAGACGAGATAACGTTACGTAACGCGACAGAACTTTATGAAACGAATGCAGATATTTCATCAGATTCCTCAGCCTTTGAAGGCAGTATTAACCTTCTCGATGAAATATTGTAATTAATTCGTAAATGTATTTCGATCTTAGTAAGGCACTGCATATTTCAATGTATTCGCTCGCTAAGTGTAATTTTAATTTATAATTATTAATTACTGTTGTAAAAAGTATTCTTGCATAAACGCCGTTCCGATTAATATCAGCCGAGTATTAGCTAGCACGTCTAGTTCGGCTTTAAAGGGATTCGAGGACCTTTTGAAAGGGTTTCATAGCATTGATATAACGAGGTCAAAACGTTAGGTGAATAGAAACCCTTTGCGAATAAACAGCTATCAGCAGCAATATCAAACGGAAACTTTAGGTGACGACAGAGGGTTAAGAAATAGAATGAGCGCGAATGTGCTGCCTGCTGGCCTACGAGGCATAATATTCGAAACGAAATAAGCGAAACAATTTAAGACGTGGTATTTTTGAAATGAGAACAGTGGTAAGTATTTTTGTTTACGAAAATAAGTCAAATAGGTATATATATAAAAACTAAATCAAGACGGCAGACTCAGTAGGTGAATCATTAAGTGCGTCAAAAAAAGCTCCTTACTAATATTTTTATAAATAGAACGTCATAAAGGTAACCTTTTTTAAAACCTAGACGTAAAAGACTAATTTTACTTGCTCGCTGCGTAGATAGTACCTACTTATGTGACCCGTTTTAGACTGTTTACGAAAAAACCGATAAGAATTCGCAATAGCTGTGGCAATTGATCGATAATATTTGGCTTTAGTGTTGCTTATGGCTGGTAACCTAGTTTACGATATCAATATTTATTTAATCCTGGTGTAGCCAAACTATTTGTTCGGTACGCAAAATAATAGTATAAAATGTTATGTAGGTGTATATATCAGATTGACCTATGATCAGTGCAGTTACATTAATCATTATTATCAGCTATTATTTGAATTATTGCGTACCGACTACCGACTAACAAATATTTTAATTTTAGAGTGAAGTATCGAGACACTAAACGTTGCGTTATTTTTTGATACGCCAAAAAATGTACAGAATAGAGATCGATCATTTATTGTTATGCGCTGACACAAATCGAGCACGTCTAGCAATGAACTTGGCGCATAATATTCGGAGAGGGAACTGGTGGGGGTCCGGCAGCCTCGCTCGACGTATCACCGTTATCAGTCGTCTATTTCACAATGTCAATGAGAAGGTCAAACTGGCTCGTCGCGTCTACTGGTATTTAATATTTATCTAAACTTAATCCCTAGCCGACTAGAGTACACGCCGACGTCTATACAGAATAAAATATATTTAAAGGCTGCAGTGACAGCAACTAGCTATGTTGTAAATACATTCAACGTTTAGCAACGATAATGTTGCCACACGCAACCTTGTCGGGTTCTCACGAGGGAAGTGTATATTTTGTGCCTTGACAATACTTGTATAGGCCTTTGTTCGGCGCTAGTTCGTATCCTGCAGCCTAAATCGAAGCCTACGCGGAGGATGTGCAAAATAACAAGTTTCTAAACGGGTTTTGCTGTCGCGAGTGAATTCAGCCGACGCAAAAACGCCGACGTCGCTTGGGGTTTCTCAACATTTAAGGATCGATTTTGGTGATTTTATGTTATAATAATAATAATTGTTGACGTTATTATCTCGATTCGACACATGACATTGTACCAGCGATCACTGCGGCCTACGACTCCGAACGCCGCTAGGCCATGACATATAAAATATGACATCGATGTTGAACATTGAAAGCTATTATTGCACTTAAGCGAATAATAAACCTAAATAACTTTTCGGTTGGTACAGTCTATCAAGAAAGTGAAGAAATTAAAAAGTGGCAACATCGTAGTGCCATCCCTTTCAAATCAATCTAAGAAAAAAGGGGACACTACGATGTTGCCACTTTTTGATTTCTTCACTTTCTTGACAGACTGTAATTGTCGATACCTAGGTTTGTACCACAGTTTGTACCGTTTATTCGTTTGACATAAAGGGATAAAAGCTAAAATTAATTTGGTCTGCGTGCAGCTTTGACGCGAGTTCGTCGTATTTGATTATGATCACTGATCAGTTACATTTGTAATAAATAATGATCAAAAATTGGCAAACGGAGGGAAACTATGCGGGCTCGTTATTGAAAGGTTCATCACCACGGGGTTCCCACCCGTGCCGTAGGTAGAGATGGGCGATGGGTAAATACCCAATCTACCCACCTGGGTATTTACCGGGTAGATTGGGTATTTACCGGGTAGATTGGGTAAATACCCAAAAATGGTGGGTATTTATAATTCAGCGTACGTTTTCACATATTTTTTTTTAGTAAATCCTTAGTAAAACCTCCATTAAATAATGCAAATTTGGTCACTAGTTCGTAACTGTTCGAATAAGCCCCTTTAAGTCTTAAACTAATGTATGTTTGCAATACAAAACCATGTTTTTCATGAATTTCGGCCGCATGTCACGCTGTGTTTTTGAACTTTTTTCCTAAATTTTGGTTTTGTATGTGTGATATTAATATTCTTTAAAGTATACTGCCTTTTAATGGTGATAAAGTTTTGGGAATTGAGTAAATCATCTTAGTGGACGCTTTCATCGTTAAGGGAAACACGCGTGCGAAATTTCAAAACATTCATCCCTCCTTTAGTCTAAACTTTGAAAAATTCTAATATACATAGGTTCTCGTAATTCAATATTTGTTAGTAATTGTAGGCACTTAATACGAAATATTGTTGTGTAATTGTGTCTAAGAAATTATAAGGTTCCACTAACTAACCTTGAGCCTATACTATTACAACCGCAAGGTATAAAACCTCTTTGAGGTAAGAATTTTGTGAAATACAATTATAGTGGATGCCTACTTTATTAGAGGAACACGTGTGCAAAATCTTGTCTCCTATATAACCAGTACACAATGTCACGATGACCCACTGCAGGCCACGCCATTGCCCGCCACGCCTGAAAATCGTCCGCCATCAATCATCATACACCATTACTCCGTTTACACAATGGCGATGGCTAGTAGTGGGCCAGTATGGTCAATTGTGAAGAGGCACCTTTACAGTCTTGACACCTATATATTATGTACATGCAAATTAATGTATTATGTAAATGAGTACTGTTTTTGTATAAACGCAACTAATGATCAAATATAAAAAGTTCTTGGCCTGTGCGTTACTTAAAAGAAAAAAAATCCATTTTAACCGTGGGAGAGCGATTCTTCGGTACGAATGGGTCGACTCCGAAAAAACCGGCGTGAAACAGCGCTTGCACTGTGTTTCCTTCAACACGCAAAAGAGAATGCCGATCTTATGACATGTCCTCATGTCGTCCAACTCGACCCTTTATGATGAGGGCGGAAACCGCCAACCGGTATGGTTGGTTATGGTAACGAAGTATGAGCGTCATGTCGGATATTCGGTTTTATCAGCGCTCAGTGCAAGTAGCTCCAGTGAGTGCTCCAGAGTTGGCTCCGGTCTTTACGCGTCTTTTTTGGCTCAACTATCCTACTCACATAGTTTCGGCTTCTTGAAAGACAGCTTTTTGAGAACCCGATACTTAAAAAATGTGACCGTTCCAATTCTTCCAACAGCAGATCAATCGCTATAACCTTCTCGAAGATGATGGAGTCCATCATCAATAGCCAGCCCCTTCGACACTTGGACGCTCAGGGATTACTAAGGCTCGGCTCGGCTCTCTTGGCGTACCTAACTCATCGTTGGCTCAGGCGATTGAAACTATGGGTATTAGCTGTCAGTTTGGATATATACAATTTCACTATTATCCAAGATTCCATACATCCAAGAAATAATGCAAGAGGGTCACAAGTTTCTTAGCAGTCGTAGTTGATGGTGAATGCTCTGATACTCTATCTGTTGACGCTGGTATCCCTCAGGGCTGTGTGCTATCGCCTACCCTATTCATACAGCATATCAATGACATGTTACAGACCAACGGCATTAATTGCTATGCAGATGATAGTACAGATAATGTGACTTCTCGCATATTTCTCGGGGTGGAATGGGGTAGACGTAACTCAGTCTAATTTAACCGCACCAAAACACAAGTCAGCGCGTTCACCACAAAAAAGTCACCAATGGTATATCCTCGTTTAAGGGAACCATTTTAACAATCTTCCCCAGCATGAAAATTGGCGTAAACATTTCACCAAAAATACTAAAAGAGTTACCAGAAAGTAGAATCAAATATCTCACACAAATCCGCGTGTATTAAAAAAAAAATTGTCCCCCCGCAATGTAAAGTAGAGATTATAATATTAATCCCCAAACCCGGAAAAGATCCATAGGATGAAAAATCTCACCGGCCTATAAGTCTTCTGCCAGTGCCCTCCAAGGTCTTAGAAATACTCTTCCTGAAACGCATGATGCCAGAAATCAGAGCGAGTAAACTGTTATCCGATCACCAATTCGGGCAAGCCAAGTGCATGGGACCGTGGAGCAGGTACACAGACTAGTAGAAGAAATTCAAAAAGCTTTTGAAAGCAAATCTTACTATTTTTCTGGACATATCACAGGCCTTTGATCGATTATGGCATCTTGGACTGTTGTATAAAGTTCGTAAAAAGCCACCCTTAAACTTCTACCTCTTTATAAACGCATACCTCAGCAATAGATATTTCTATGTTGAGTACGGAGATAGTGTCACATGTCTCCATGAAATCGAAGCAGGAGTGCCGCAAGGCAGTATATTGGGCCCTTATCTCTACCTTCTAAACACATTAGACCTTCCTAGTACTGATGAAGCTCTGACATATACATACGCAGATGACACAGCAATCCTCGCAGTAGACCAAACAGCCCATGGAGCATCGGCAAAATTGCAAAGAACCTTAAATGAAATATCATAGTGGTTAAAAGATTGGAGGATAAAAGCCAACGAGAATAAATCTGTCCATGTAACTTTCACATTAAGACACGAAACATGTCCAGAAGTAGAACTTAATCGGATAAAAATACCACAGTCAAACGATGTTAGACTTTATCTCGACAGGCGATTAACATGGAGAACACATATATGGAACAAAAGAAAGGCTTTAGACAAGCAGCTACGAAAGCTTTACTGGCTGATAAAATAAACTTATTTTGTATAAAAGCATACTTAAACCCATCTGGACCTATGGGATGCAGTTGTGGGGCACAACCTCTACATCAAACACAGAAATTCTACAACGATTCCAATCTAAAACCCTGCGTTCAATAACTGGAGCCCCATATTATGTTACGAATAGCCAAACCTACAATGATCTAAAAATCAAGTATGTAAAAGAGAAAATTAAAAACTCCCTTCAAAACTATTGTAAAAGGATAAAATGACATCCCAATATATTGGCAAAAAAATTGATAAAAACTCTACCAAACCAAACATTCAAAAGATTAAAAAGACGAGCCCCACAAAATCTTCTGTAAATAAAGATAAATAGTAAATATATAGACGCATTAATGGATGCGTGCCATACAAAGAAGAAATTCAAAACGACTAGTTCAATGTCTAGAAGTCAGATCGCTAGCAGAATGAGAAGTTAAAAAAATCAGAAGCAAATCAAAGCAAATCACATTTTATATAAGATAGGACGTGTTATATGTATAAATAATAAAAAATTATACCTACATATTTTTTTATATAATTTCTTTAACCAGATACTTATACATTGTCTATTTTAAAAGTAATTTTCAAGGGTCTTCTAATATTTTGTCTAATACTTTTTTTTAATATTTTAAAGGTTTTTCAAATATTTTAAATTATTAATAAAATAATAGAATGTAAATAAAAAAAATCGGCCAAGTACGAGTCGGACTCGCGCACGAAGGGTTCCGTACCATTATAGAGAAAAATTAGGACAAAATTTGTGTTTTTTGTATGGCAGCCCCTCTTAATTTTTTATTTTATATTAATATTATTATTAAATATTAAAGTTAACATCCATCTAAAGACTGTGTAAAAATTCAAGTACCTACATTTTGCTATTATTGATAAGATAGCAAAAAAGGCCAAAAAAACATGTTTGTTGTATGGGAGCCCCCCTTAAATATTAATTTTATTTTACTTTTAGTATTTGTTTTTATAGTGGCAACGGATGTACACAATCTGTGAAAATTTCAACTCTCTAGCTATTACCGTTCTTGAGGTGGTTGTGACTTAAATATTGAATTTTATCTACCCGCCCTTTTGGGTAGATACGGGTATTTACCGGGTACGTGAGGGTAAATACCGGGTAGATGGGTAAATATCCAGGTACGTGCCCATCTCTACTCGGTTAACGTTTTTGACAAAATAATGACAGCTTCGTAATAACCTCTTTTATATCATAGACTAATGACTTGAGTAATGACATTGACAGTTTGTTTTTCATGTATTTTTTTTTCATTATCAAATCAATTCATCACTCATCAATATTCAGTCATCGGTCATCACTCATCAGTCAAAAAAAGTTATCTCGCTATAAAGCTATGTCGTGTATCCAGTATCAAAAAAAGTATTGATTGATAAAAATAAATTGATATTTAAATAACAATTATACCTAGTCGTTATAAATTATACCTAATATGAACCCACTTCTAAACACGAGAAAATCTGAGCTGTTATCAAAAAGGGGCAAAGTATTTAAAAAATCAGGTAGTCAAGGTGTTTGTGCTACCAATTTCGTACTGTGCGGGACCGAGACGCGGTCCGACTGGTTTCGTTTATAGTTTTAGTTATTGCTATAGCCTGCGAGCGGTACTCACTTTGCAAACATACTCCTCTTGCGTGCGCACGTCCACACATCGGCAGAGCGATGATCCTTCCACTTGTTCCAGCAGGAGGTACTTCTCGGCCACCAGGGCCGCCTGGAACTGGTGCTGGGGGGGCGAGGGGCTGGCGGGAGCGGGGCTCGCTGGTGACGGCGCCGCGGACAGGCGGTCGGCCAGCGCCGGGGACTGCGCCCTCTCCTCGTCCTTGCTGTCCTCGGGCACCGCCGCCGTCGGCGCCGGCTTGGTCAGGCGCAGCGGCCATAGCAACGAGGGTGATCCGGGATCCATTTCACAACACTAGCACGGTCACTGTCACAATACACGGTCACAAACACTAACACTTAAAACGAAGAAGGAACTACGATGAGATGAGCATGATCTGCAACAAAAATACTCGTTAGATTCCTCGCAGCCGAACCACTTCGATCGCAGCACTAAAGTATTGCAAAATATTTAATGAAACAGAGACAATCGGCGAATTAGTAGAGGGAAATTGTAAAGTACCTGCGAATATAGTACGAACCTTGAAATGATTCGCCCTGAGTGGATATCGTACCAAAACTTGACTGTCCGTGGTGGCAAAAAGCGATTTTGAGCGGAATTACAAGAACGTTTTCGAGTAATTCGAGCAAGTCTAGACAGGCCAATATTTTGGGCCGGTGTCCGCTCGGGTCGTCGATAAACTAAACGGACACACAACCACCTCCTGTTAACGCCATTGCGAGACTAACAAATTTCGTGACGAGCGAGGCTGACGCGTCGCGTTCGGGCGAAGCCTCGGGCCGGCAACCGATCCAACGTCCAATGTCGACACACCGTCAGCTTGCGTAGTACGAGTGTACGCCATGCGGTTCGAAACGGCAACGACTATCGGCGTGCCGTCCCTCTCTCGCCTACTGATATATCGTTCATTGAACAAGGAAAGAATTAGACCATTCATTTACGTTTGGCAATACCACAGGCAATACGATGATGTCAAATGTTTGTTTCAATATTTTTCACAACAAACGAAACAACAGAAATAAGTACTAAAAATAACAAAGTAAGTTAAGTAGGAGTTTACAAAAACGGCATAAGTTGCGAAAACATTATTTTTTGTCAATCGTAATTCTTAAGAGAAAATATGTACTAATTAAAAAGTACCCTAAATAATTGCTATTACGACATAGATTACGAGATTCGAGTTATTAGCCAAGTGCACTGTGATTTGTGTGTATTGTTTGAACTGCTAAAATATTATACATTAATAAAATTGTGATTAAAGTACTTGCGATAAGTACCATAACTCATAACTCATAAGTCACTGATTCCCACAACCATATTATATTATCGTTTTTAGGGTTCGGACTTCCGTAGTCAACAAGGAACCCTTATAGTATCGGTCTGTCCGTTCGTCCGTCTGTCTGTCTGTCCGTCTGTCTATTAGCTTCATGGTCCGCGGTTTTTCTCAGAGACTATAGCTATAGGTAATAGGACCTACAAAATCGTCATGCCTGTCTGTCTGTCCGTCCGTATGTCACAGGCTCACAGCCACTTTTCATGTTGTAATTTTGTGGTGAGAAAATAAATATTTATTATTATTATTAAGTACTTTAGCAATTTGACGATGACGGCAGCTCTTGATAAAACTCTAATTATAAAACTTTAGCTCAGGAAATGCAGAAATAACATTGTCGACGATCGACGGAGGCCGGAGCTAAGGTAACACACAGAACAAAAAATTTAAGAAATAATCAGTAGTTAAACAGGTAGGAAATAAATAACAGAAGGTTTATGATAAGGGCACAACATGCCATTTGATAGTCTCAAATCTCAAGTTAAGTTAAACAATAGGCAGATAATATGTCTATTGTGCAATAGGTTTGGTACAAAGGGATTTTTTATCATTAGAACATTTAAAACAATTAAATTAAAAGACAATAAACATTTTACTACTTGTCTAATTTACAGCCTTCGTCGCGTCGTCGCGTCGTCAGTCAAGACTCAAGAGTCAAGACTATCGTAACTTAGTTAAAAATATACCTAATTTAATGTATAGAACTTGCCATATTTTTTTTAAGTCACAGAAAAAGTTTGAACAGAATTTTACACAAAATCTTCATTTTTAAGGACCACCACAAAACCTTTAAGCTGCGCGTCCACTGGATCGGAATCGGAGCGTACAGAGCGGACGGAGCGTCGTCATTTACGAAATGCCGATGGTGTGCGTCCACTGCATTCGGATTCCGCATCGGCAATTTAGTTATTAATGTATACATATATGAAATGTGTGCGTTAACGCTTTGGAGTTAAGGTTGGATTTGCTATGTTCAGTTTTGATACTTTGTTTCGATGCGCTTTGACTCTGCACTAAATATATAAATTGACCCATAGGCCATAGATGCGGCTGCGGATGACGTCATCGGCATAAATTCCGGTCTCAGGCGCAGAAATGCCGATCCAGTGCACGCAGTACCATACAAATCAATACAAAGCAACAAATCCGTACGCTCCGTACGCTCCGATTCCGATCCAGTGCACGCGCAGCTTTAAAGAACTACGACGGCACATTTTTTGCTCGAGCACTCATATTATCTCTCGTCGATCGATCGATCGCTCGATCTCTTGACATACTTGTGAAATGTGCAGTTCCCGTAGTTTTTATAATTTTTTTAAATAACTTTGATTTCCTAAACACGCTACCTATTTGCTGCTGCGGAACCCTTCATGGGCGAGTCCAACTCGCACTTGGCCCCTTTTTTACGTTAGGGACCCCCCCCTATCAAAGCTATACAGTGTGTAACAAAAATAAGTGATAATACTTTAGGATGTGTACGTGTTCCTTGTAGAGAGTTCACTGTGAAAGTAGCAGCTCTGAAAGACGAATTTTTTTTTTCACTTTTGTATGGGCAATGGCCCGCGCGTCACGAGTTTCCCCATACAAAAGTGAAAAAATTTTTTGGTATTTCAGCGCTGTTACTTTCACAGTGAACTCGCTACAAGGAACACGTACACACCCTAAAGTATTATCACTTATTTTTGTTACACCCTGTATATACGCCCGTCACCCGTGCCTTCAAGTCCTAGATTTGATCATTGAATCCTCATTATAATAATATTGTAATTATAATTGATATTGCGTATAATATAGTGAATTCAAAATATCAATAAATTATTACAACATAATAATAATTAAGTAAGACCTATATTAACTAAGTTGCTAGCTTACATGAAATAGTTTCAATTAAGTTTAAAATATATTCAGCAAACACTGTGTTTAAGCGTGTAACTTGTCTGTCTGACTAACTTCGATCTATATCTATGTGAACAAAGAATAATTAGGAAGCGTTAATAGTTGCGCAATAAATCTTAGCGATTATGCAAATATATGCAATGCCAATGCAAAAAATAATTATACTTACTACTTATATTATTGTCTATTGAAACGTTATGCCTATTTACTTAAATAGAACAAAAAATTCTAAAATTTATTCTTCAATATTTTCGAATTTTAAAATGGCCATATTATATTAATGGTACTTGACTTTTTTTTTTCATTTCTTAAGCAGTAAAGATACTTATTATGACCACCTTGTTAAATGCATAATTAATTTTGATTTTCCTATGAAAATGTTAAATGTTAAAACGACAATTCTTGGAGGCCATTACCACCGTGGTTAATAAAAATCTGCTGACTGCTGAGTGCTGACGCATTCTCGTCATTGCCTGTTACTCATGTTCCAAAGTCATCTCATCCTTTGTTCGGACTTCCACTGCATATTCGAATTATGAGTAACTCGCTTCCGATCCTAAGTTAATCAATCATTCAGTATGTCATCTTCCTGTGAAATATTGAGTTGCTATGAAAGGATCTATTTAGTGTAAAGAAAATAATTATTATAAGACCTACTATGAGTTATGACTACCTCTACCTCTACTGTAATCTAACTACTACCTCGCACTAATCAAATTGAATACAGGCCCTTACATCTGCTTGTTTTTAGGGTTCCGTACCCAAAGGGACCTAAGATTTCGATGTCTGTCTGTTCGTCCGTCTGTCTGTCCGTCAGTCTGTCTCCAGGCTATATCTCAAGAACTGCTATAGCTAGTAGACAAGACACTACACACCCTAAAGTATTATCACTTAGTTTTGTTATGCCCTGTTACATACTAATATTATGAAGCTGAAGTGTTTGTGTGTTTGAAAGTGCTAATCTCAGGAACTGCTTGTTGGATTTGAAAAAATATTTTTGTGTTGGACAGCCCATATATCGAGGAAGGCTTTTAAGCTAATAAAAATGCCGTTTTTTTTATTTTCCTGAGTATTCATGTTATGATTGAATTTACTTTACGTTGAAAATACCCTGGGCAACGTTCGCTTGAAACATCTGCGGATGTGGCAAGCGGGCGGCCGATCGACCGGCGGACCGGCTGACCCCGGACCTGACTGCGGCGTTGCCGCCGTTTGGGGGAGGGCCCAAGCTCGGCTCGGCATGTCGGGGCTTGGCTGTGCAAACGGTCTCGACGGGCGGACGAGTGCGTCTCTACCCCCAAACGGCTGCGACAAGTGGCTGTCAGATTTGGGATCAGTCGGTCTGGGTTGGGTTGAGGTCTGGTCTGGTTTGGGGTACTAGTGCTCACAGCATTGGAACCCAGACCAGAACTCAACTCGACAACAAAAACCCAATCCAATCGGTGTTATCCGACCCGTGCCGAAGGATGCATGGCTGGGGGAAGTCAGCCGCAAACGGAGGACCCTCGATGCCAGGCGACCTCGAGGAGTAAATAGCCTTACCTTTGCATGCGGGGCTCTGTGGGGGTGGACCTTTTATTTCCCTAGCTACTCGTGGGATTTGAATGGAGATTGAAAAGGACCAGGAAAGTCTTGTGGCCGAACTGGAAGCTTTATGCTCCAAGGAGGCGATGGAAATCGGCGTAGCCGAGGACCACCTATTGCCTGGGTCTGTCGGGGCAGAGGACACTTCTGTGTCTGGTACCCCTTCCGACCCTCTACCATCTAGAGCTTCTGCACCTTCCTCTTCTGAAGTTGGGGCTGGCGCTACCGCTAACGCCCCTAAGAGAAGAAGAAGACAACTCAGTGGGGCAGCCAAGAGACGTATTGAGTGGTGGATGGCGAGGGGTAAGAGCCTCGAAGAGGCGAAGACCCTTTGTCAGAAACAACTCAGTGAGTTTCCTGAGTATGCCGAGGAGTTGGAGAAGCGTTCGAGCTCCAAACGGCAGCTCTCTGACACCGCCAACTCACAGGAAAGACCGACGAAGGCAGCCAAGCACACTAGTGCTCAGGCGCCCAAGCCGAGTTTCAGTGAGGCGGCGAGTGCCATTCGTGTGGGCATCCTCGATGCTGGGGGACCTCTTTCACAGGAGAACGCCGAGGGGTTGAAGAAATGCATTCTTCGAGTCATCGACGAATGAGAGGGACCTAAGCTAATAGGATGCGTCCACAGATCGGGTGGACTTGTCTTCACCTGCGTCGACGCTGCCTCCAAGCAGTGGCTGGCGCGGCTGATAGACATGATCCATCCCTGGGATGGAGCAGCCCTCTGCGTCGTTGACGAGGCGGAGCTGCCTAAGCCCCGTTACGCTACGGCGTGGGTTCCTGACCTAGAGGTGGACGAGGTAGGAATCGTCAAGCGACTGACCTCGCAGAATGGAGGTATGGGAATCCGGCTTTGGAAAGTGGTCAGCAGGAAAGCCGACGGAAAGGGTCAAACTTTTACCTTTTCCTTCGACGAATCTGCAATCAAGCTACTTTCCGAGCGGGATGTTCAGCTCTACTTCGGGTTTAACCGGGTTCAGCTTCGCTTGAAGGGACCAATACCGGCACTCCTGTCAAACCCTGTAGGGTCTGACAGAGTGACGGCAACACCTCCGCTGGGCTCAACTTCCCAGCCCCACACCTCACATAACGGACGGCGGCCAGCACCTCTTATCAAGCCTATAGGCTATAGAGGCACGGCGCCGCCCCAAGCTGGCAGCAGCGGACATCATCTGCCACTGTTACTGCTCAGCCCAACACTCTACACGTGCAAGCATAAAACTTGCACGTGCACACCAGCAGGGGATGTGGACGCCCGGCTGCTCAGACCAATCCCAGACCTCAAGTTCCCTTGGAAGTGGCAACTGTGAGTAGGGGTAGGCCTGGACAGTCCCGTGGTGGACGCGGACGCGGACGCGGTGGCTCTGGGGGCGCCTGCGCTGTGAGGAGGCCAGCACAGCTGCCCTCATTAGCGCAAGAGCACTCAAGTCTCAAGGTGGCGCGAAACCCCCTGCTCCGACTACCTAACCTGCACCACACAGACTAAACACACACACACAGCCAACCACATAGATTCACTTTAACACTCTACAGCTACACTCCACAGTAACACTACACAAGAAAAAAAATTTATTAAAGTAATACAAGTCAACTTACGACACGCGAAGGCTGCCACCGATGTACTCTGTCAGAAGTTCATCCGAGAGGCGCTCAATATTGCTTTAATCCAAGAACCGTGGGTCAACGGGAACACGGTAATGGGCCTTGGACTGGCAGGTAACGTACTTTATTTTCAGCATGGCCAGAGGCCCAGATCCTGCATCCTCTTCAGCAAGAGGATGAAATTTTTGTGTGTACATATGACACAGTAGCTGCGTATATTGAGGAGCCCGGCGGGGCTGCAGGCAGACTAATGATTTGCTCCGCCTATCTACCTGGAGACACTCAGGACCCCACAACGCAGCTATCACCGATAATAGACTACGTCGGGAATCAGCGCATCCAACTTATCCTGGGAAGTGATTGCAAATCACATCATACAAGTTGGGGCAGCACCGACGTAAACTCCAGAGGTGAGAAACTATTTGACTTCTTACTTACTAATAACCTCTACACTTTGAATCAGGGTACTAAACCAACGTTTATCAACCCACTGAGACAGGAGGTCCTTGACATAACAGTATGCACAGGTCCTATACGACATCGCGCCTGTAACTGGCATGTATCGGACGATAACTCACTGTCCGATCACTGTTACATTAGGTTTGATATACATGACAGTATGCCTGGGAAAGAGGTAACTTATAGGAATCCAAAGGCCACAAACTGGAGTGTATTCAGAGAGGAATTGCAGATAAACCTCGCAGCAGACAACAAAGCTGTCAAGACCGTAGAACAACTGGAACTAACGGTGGGAGAGCTGGAGCATAGCTTGAATGATGCTTACCTCAGAAGCTGTCCTGTTAAGAAAACGTCAAATAAACGTAACTCAGGAAAGAGACCCGAGCTCTGTTTAACAGAGCCAAAACCCAACAAACATTTCAGTCGAGTAAGAAGAAATTACGCGATTCATAGTTGTCTAAACGTCGCAAAGAAGTCGTTTTATGCTGTTACCCGACATACCCAAGCAGCAAATGGACGTGCTATAATGGTCGAGAGCACGTTCTTGTTTTCGCTTTAAGTTCTATAAAAGTTCTTAAAACAGTCGAGTAAAAGTGCTGTAAACGTTTACTCGACGCGAAAAAGGCGCAAATTATTCAGACTAAAGTCCTATTAAAGTGGAATAAGCGCTGAGTAAGCAACAAAAAAATGCTGTAAGATTTGAGTAAAAGTGGTAGAAAACACTAAGAGTGTTTTAAGAGCAACCAAAATGCGTATATAGGATATTTAGTTCAATAAACGCAATTGATTTGCTATTATACAGATAAAGTGTGCTATAATAGCAGACGAATTGCTTTTATTCTCCTTTTTAGTTCTATAACAGCGAATAGAATGCTTTTACTCGACAAATTAGTGTTGTAAAGAGTGCGAGCTTGTGTGCTACATAAATTTAATGTAAAACAATTATAGTTATTAAACTACATCTCAATCCTTATTTATATTATCAAGTTTTTGAGAAATCAATATGTGATTATTTTTTCTGTTCGTGTAGCTACTCCAAAACATCATGCGCAACAAGTTTTATTGATAAACCCAAAGGCATTTTTACATAAACATTCATGCGCTGCCTATTTTCTTAAATTTGAAGACTAATTAATATAATTAAATATACTTAAAATATATTTTTTTACTGCCATTGTCCATATTGATAATCTAGTTGCAGTTACAGCTAACTTATTCCATTAAAAGTCGAGTAAGAGTGCTGGTCACCACATTTATAGCACAAGGTGTCGCCATGATAACAGGATTTAGGGTTCGCTTCGTAAATATCGTATAACAGCTCTTAATTACACTACAGTTCCTATACGAACGTTTTTAATTCTACTATAAGAGTTAGTCTATAAGCGTGCAGTAACAGCAGCAATGTTGCCATAAGCAATTCGATTGCGTTTATAGAGCTTTTATAGAAACATAAAAGAGCTGAGTAACGGCTGTATAAAAGCACCCAATTCAGCGAATCATCTATTCTACAGCTATTATACGACTGTTATAGATCAAACGATCGAATAACGAGTATTTTAGCCATATTCATTCAGCATCTGCTAAAAGGTGGAGTAAAAGGGCTAAAACATAGTGCTGTAAACGTTTATTCGACGTCCTTAAAGCACACATTAGCAAATATTGCCAAATAGTCGAGATAACCGCTATTATACGATAAATGGGTGTTTTATGAACGGTTACCCGGCTCTTATACGATTAAAGGCTGAGTAAAAAAATCCTTATTCGACTGTTTTGCTGCTTGGGTAGCGCCTCCAATAGTTATACGACTAGTTGTCGTGTAAGAACGTCGTAGAAACGTCTTTACGACTGATTTATACGACTATTATACTACATTCAGTCGTGTAACCAGTGTGGTGGTATAAGAAACGTCTATGCGACTTTTACGCTGACCTTCATCGTATTAGTGTTGCGAATACTACCTTTACACGACAATAGTATTAGAGTTTTATAAAATACTCTTACACGTCATTCAGTGAATTTGAACCCCTCTTTACGACCTTTACGTGACGGAATGTAGTATAAGAGTTAAAAAATTCACCAAAGTCTACAATCACCGCCATTCATTTGTTTCTTTGTAAAAATAATTTAACGTAGTTGTGATGGATAGAAAAAGCTGGGCTAGTGTAAAAAAGAGCGGAAACTTTAAGAGAAAAGTAAAAAAGAACTATGCATCATTCCTTTCCTCTAATTGCATCATATCGAATATAGGTACATGGCAAGCTAATTATAATACAACTGGAGATGGTTCCGTACAAAATTTTATAAGTTCTGTGCAGAGTAGTTCTGTGCAGAGTAGTTCCGTGCAGAGTAGTTCCGTGCAACTTAATTGTAATCCAAGCTCAGATAGTGCTTATTATTACAGAAATCACATTCATCGTCTGGGTAATGATCGTATATGGCAAACAAAGCGCAACTCGGACACCAGAAAAAATCAAAATTTATCATGTATTGAACAGTTTCCTTAGTTAGCATAAAATGTGCAGGGTATTCGGCACTATTGGTATAAAATCCGCAACCAAAACACCGATCAGCGCGTACAAAATGTGTAGATTTCCATGGTCATTTTAAATTCATACGTATCAATGTAATGAAATCTAATTTATTTAAAAACTTATCAATATCCATTGTATCACGATTGATTTCTTTACTCATTGATCAACTAATAACTGTATAGAAAGATTGATAAGGTTTTAGGCTCTTGTTAATAACTTAACTGAACCCTAAACTCGATTCTATGGCGGAATGTTTATGCGAATTGACACAGCGCGTGTTGTGTAGAAGTTATCTAGGAGTCTCGTTTTGCACTTTGAATCGTATAGAGGTAACTGTTTGCACTTTCTTTAAAAATACTAAATGATATATCATTTATTTTAAAAATCTCACTGGCGCATTTATTATTTACTTAAAACTAGCACGTAAAACTCGGTAAAATTTATTTCCCATCAGATCAACAGCCCTTAAACTTGAGTTTCGAAGTAAACACACAACAGAATAAATAAAATGGCTGAGACTACATCCAACAATAAATTTGACAGTCAGTTTCTTCCCGACAGCATTTCATTAATTTAATATAGGTACTATCCAGTCACTTTTACAACCAAGTTTCGTACAGTTACTCAATTGAATGTCGTGAAGCAGCGGTGAAAACCGCTACAACGCGACAAAAAGTGCGCTACACGACTTCTTCACGACTTCTTCACGACCACTTCCCGACAAAAAATGCCCTACATGACTTCTTTACGGCCAAAAAGTAAGTTATGCGACGGCTACAGGACTTGTATACGTCATTGAGTCGTGTAAAATGGGCCTTTTCTTGGTGATGTCGACGTTTTAGCGACGTTGCGGCAACCAGCTTATACGATCAAAAGTTAGAGTTGGCACGTTGCGGCGACCAGTCAAATGTTTGTTGGGAAGAGACGGGAACTGGGACGCATACAGAACCGCCCTGACGACGTTTAATAGGGAGCTAAGGAAGGCCAAAAGACGCTCTTGGGCAAGGTTCTGTGAGGAAGTGAATAACACCTCACAAACCTCCAGACTATATAAAGTCATATCTAAGGCCCCTAGCTCTCATCCCAGCACTCTGAAAAGGCCAGATGGTACTTATACTGAAACGGCGGAAGAAACGCTAAGATTACTAGCCGACGTCCACTTCCCCAACAGTATCCATCTCGAAAATCACGAAGCCTTCTCTCATACGATTATTAAAACGAGACCATCAGTTGACGATTGGAGAAGAGCTTCCGTGATCTTTAAGCCTGACCGAGTCACTTTTTTTTTTTTTTTAATAAATAAGGGGACAAACGAGCAAACGGGTCACCTGATGGAAAGCAACTTCCGTCGCCCATGGACACTCGCAGCATCAGAAGAGCTGCAGGTGCGTTGCCGGCCTTCTAAGGGGTAATAGGGGAGGGTAGGGAAGGGAATAGGGGAGGGCACGGGCGGAAATAGGGGAGGGTAGGGAAAGGAAAAGGGTAGGGGATTGGGCCTCCGGTAAACTCACTTACTCGGCGAAACACAGCGGAAGCGCTGTTTCACGCCGGTTTTCTGTGAGGACGTGGTATCTCTCCGGTCGAGCCGGCCCATTCGTGCCGAAGCATGGCTCTCCCACGTCAGAGCAATTGACAGTTTCAAGCCTTACAAGACCGGCGGCGAGGATAATATATTTCCGGCCCTCCTACAGCAGGGCAAGGACATTATCCTTCTTATGCTACTGAAAATATTCAGAGCTAGTTTTGCGTGGGGCTACATCCCATTGGCATGGACAAAGGTAAGGGTGTCCTACATACCCAAAAGTGGGGATAGAGACAAAGTTCTACCAAAGTCATACAGACCAATTAGCCTCACTTCTTTCATGCTTAAAACAATGAAGAAGGTGGTCAACCTACATATAAGGGACACCTATCTCACTAAAATGCCGCTGCATGAAAGACAACATGCCTACCAAAAAGGCAAATCTACCGAGACGGCCCTAATGAACTTGGTAGATCGGATTGATAGAGCAATTGAAGATAAAGAGATTGTCTTCCTCGATATTGAAGGCGCACTCGACAACACTTCAACCAGCTCTATCACAAATGGCCTGGCTTCAAATAATCCAACAACTAGAAAATGGATCAAAGCCACGCTCGACAATAGGGTAGCCTCATCGACTATTATGGACCTGACACTCAAAATCAGGCTGACACAAGGTTGCCCACAAGGAGGTGTGCTGTCACCCCTGGACCATCCCTGGTAGTGGATGAGCTACTAAGGGAACTGAACCTCATAGGTTGCTACGCTCAAGGGTACGCTGACGACCTGGAGATTATGGTGGTGGGAAAATGCGCATCGGTGGTCGCTGGGTTGATGCAGTCAGCACTAAGAGTCGAGGATTGGTGCCAAAGGGTCAAGCTAACAATAAACGCTGATAAGACGGTCTTGATACCTTTCACCAAAAAGAGGAATTTGGAGGGACTAAGACCCCCAACACTCTTCGGGAAAACTATTAAGTTTGCGGGTGATGTCAAATATCTAGGAGTAATCCTAGACAAAGGACTCACTTGGAATAAGCACATCGAGTATATTACGAAAAAGGCTAGATGTGCTCTGGGTTCCTGTTGGAAGCTTGTCAGCTCTAAATGGGGTATTCGGCCGAAGGCAATGCTATGGCTATATACAGCCGTAGTGAGACCGATTACCACATATGGCTGAGCAGTGTGGCATAAAAAGGCTGAAAAAGTAAACTGTAATAAAATACTAAACAGCGTACAGAGACTGGCATGTCTAATAATCACGGGTGCACTCACGTCAACACCCACCGCTTCCCTCGAGGCCCTGATCAACTTAACTCCGCTTCCTCTGCTTGTTCAGATGGAGGCCAAAAAGGTGGCTCTCAGGGCCAGGACGGCGGGTAGGACGAATTGGGTCTCCACCCCATTTCGACAGCTGGAACAGTCTCTCAGTGAATCACCTATCATGGCCATGCCATCAGATGCCATGAGCAAGGTGTATAGCTTTTCGAAGCACTACCAGGTTTTTATACCTTCCATTTTTTGTATGGGATACTAATTACCTTAGTTTTTTTTTTGTTTTTAATATTAAGTATTATTAAATATTAAAGTACATTATATATATATATATATATATATATATATATATATATATATATATATATATATATATATATATATATATATATATATATATATATATATGTTGCCATTATTGATACTTATAGAGAAAAAAAATGCCAAAAAATCACGTTTGTTGTATGGGAGCCCCCCTTAAATATTAATTTTATTTTGTTTTTAGTTATTATTTGTTGTTAAAGCGGCAACAGATATACATATTCTGTCAAAATTTCAACTCTCTAGCTATTACCGTTCTTGAGTTACAGCCTGGAGACAGACAGACAGACGGACAGATATCGAAGTCTTAGTAATAGGGTCCCGTTTTTACCCTTTGGGTACGGAACCCTAAAAAACAACATACCTAAACCAACTTACAAAAAGAAATGAAATCCCACCAAAAACATGTAAAAATGTTGCCAAGATGAGAATTGAGAGCATAATTATAGTTTGGCCATTTTGTTATTCGTCATGCTATGGGCTTTGAACTTAATATTTAAATATTACTTTTCAGATGTACTTAAAAACTTTTATTTTAAAATGGCCAGGCCACCGATTTTGACTAATGTGTAGAGTTTTTAGATTCTTCTCGTACGGCTGACACATTATATTATTATCAAGTATTTTGCCGCGCTTTAGTGTAAAATTAAGGTTTTTAGATTTAGGGCTGAGTATGTAAGGTTAGAAACTTGGCTCTACATGATATCTCACTACTTTTTGAGTTTTGACACCACGAGCTATATGCTCTCATCTTAGCAACATTTTTACATGAAAATGTATTTGTTAGGATCATATTTTACATAATATAGGTGGTACCTATGCACTCAAAGCGTTATAATATAAAACATTTTATGAGGTACCCCGTACCTCACAATTCGAGAAGACTCTTGTCAATGGCTTTCAAAGAGACCACAGTCAAGTCAAAATAGATTATATTTAAGTCAAAATAAAAATTAAAAAGCTATGTTTAAAATTTAAAGGCAAAAGCTTAGCCTTTGAATGTGATCTGAAAACTTTTTACGATAGATATTTTGCTTGGCTCCTTTTTACATTTAATGTTTTGGTGGGATTTCATTCCTTTTTTTTAAGGTTTCTTTTCTTTTTAAGTCACGTTACATTTTTCTTTACTTAGCTTAGCACGTCCTATTCTTTATCTCTAGGTCTATATTCTAAGTCGTAAAATTAATTGATAATAACAGGTACTTCTACAAATTCTATGACGATAGCCCAACAACTTTTAAACTTTCAGGAGGTTATTCATGCACCGATGTTACTTTCTATTGTTTAGTATTACGACCTATTCAGATTTTTAATCCCTATTTATACTCTGTAAACAAGCGATACCGCGATATAAAGGGAGTGCTACAGCATCTATCGAGCGAGTATGGAGTGTACATCGTAATTCGTAATTCGCAGTTCTGATTTTATATTTTAATCGAATTTAATTATTAAAGTTTCATTGTTAACTTTGTTAACACAATTTTTTTATTTATGTAGTAAGTAAATAATATTTCATTACGTAAATAACTAACTTAAAGCCTTTTGTACGTGAAACAATTAATATGAAGACGAAACTCATACTTATTACTTAATGTTCTTAAAGCCACAAACATAAAAATCTTCTCTTTTATTTAATAAAGTATTAAGTATATTATACTTTTCAGTTTTTAAGGTTTCCTTGCCCAAAGGATGAAAACGGGAGTCTATTCCTAATAAATCTAGACTTTGCTGTCTGTCTGTCGTCTATCCGTGTGTCACGAGGCTACATCTCGAGAACCGCAATAGCTTTTTTTTTTATGAAATAACGGGGCAAACGAGCAAAAGGGTAACCTGATGGAAAGCAACTTCCATCGCCCATGGACACTCGCAGCATCAGAAGAGCTGCGGGTGCGTTGCCGGCCTTTTAAGAGGGAATAGGGTAATAGGGGAGGGTAGGGATGGGAAGGGCAGGGAATAGGGGAGGGTAGGGAAGGAAATAGGGTAGGGGATTGGGCCTCCGGTAAACTCACTCACTCGGCGAAACACAGCGCAAGCGCTGTTTCACGCTAGATATAAGTAGGTGTGATTTTTTTACAAATTATGTATTTTTGTTATCGCTATACCTTAAAGCCAATCCAATTAAAATAAAATATATGATTAATTATGGAATTCGGTTAAGAAGTCGAATATTTACCGAGTATTTACCTAGCTTATTATTAGTCGAATATTTACCTAGCTTTTTACGCATTTTTACCGGTTCCCATTTTGAGTTCCGCCGCCGGCAGCCGTTGTTTTATATCTAAGCTGTCGGTAGCTGCCGGCGCCGGCAGCGGAGGCACTCCCAAATAGTAAATTATAATTACTTTTTTGATACGCGAAATTGCAGTCTCCAAAAACTATATTTTCGAATAAATTTACATCGAGCCATTCTAGAATTAGAACGACGACGATAGTCGATACCTGTTTTCTTGAAGCAATAATCAAAACTAAGATTTTCGTTAAAAATGTCCTTTAAGTTTATCAAAAATAAAAGCTTCTGAATGTACTTTTATAAACAACTACTAAATGCTTTGTCACTTGTTAGTCGTTTTCATCGGAATGTTTCTCCGTAAAGGAATTCCCAGTTTCAAGTCATACTGAAATTAGGGGTTTTCGTATAAAAGGTGTACAGATGCGGTAATATTTATCAATATGATACGCAAAATCATAAATTATTCATACTAGTCCGGCGTCTTCCTCATGACTCAGCCAGTATCAGCTGACTTCCGCGTTCTACGTCATTTCAACATATTTCCCAATATAAATAATTTCATAATATTAAAAGGATGTGTAGAATAAAAAAAATATAGCAAATTCCCGGAACGCTTTGCTTTGTCATTTGTGCCTAGGCAATAGGAAGAAATTCTTTCTTTCGCAGCACAGAGACTAATAGCTGTCTGCCTGTCATATAAATGGACGTAGAGTCTTTCTGTGATATTCTCTATCATTTAGATCCACGCCGCCTTTCTTTTATGTATGTGAGGAACGTCGGCAACAACATAATGTCCCTAACTCTAACCCAGATTCGGGCAAGTGTCCATCTGGTCCCGTGCCCCCGCCTCCCGCCAAGATGAGTCAAGCGAAGCGCGCAAGGGCACTAGGTACCTACCTTTTCTCGAAACGTTTCGTCGTATTTTTGAACCCTCGTAACTTTGGTTTGGGTAATGCCAGATAGTTGGGATAATAGGGATACCCCATTTCCCTATTCGTCTTCCCTATTCCCTCAATTAAGCCTTTTCTCTCTTTGACGGTAGTTTCTTTGCATCAGGTGACCCGTCTGCTTATTTGCCCCCTATTTTCATAAAAAAGGGAAAGAGAACAGGGGAATAAGGAAAAGAGTTATCCCTATTCCCTTGTTCTCTTTCCCTTTTTTATGAAATTAGGGGCCAAATAAGCAGACGGATCGCCTGATGGAATAGGGATACTCCTTTTCCCTATTCCCTCAATTAAGCCTTTTCTCTCTTAAAGGCTGGCAACTCGGCGACGGTATTTACTTTTCATCAAGTGACCTGTTTGCTCGTTTGTCCCCAATTTTATATAACCGATCCCCTCTTAAAGGCTGGCAAAGCACTTGCAACTTTTCATATTGCGAGTGCACATGCTCGTTTGACCCTTATTTTTGTAAAAACGTGTACGTGGTAAAACTTACAAAAAGAAATGAAATCCCACCAAAAATATTTTCATGTAAAAATGTTACCAAGACGAGAACATAATATAATTATAGTTCGTGGTGTCAAATAGTTGTGAGATCTCATTTAGAGCCATTAAGTTTCTAACCTTACATACTCAGCCCCAAATCTTAAAAGTTAAAACCTTAATTTTACACCTTAAGTCGCAGCAAAATACATGATATAAGTAATGTATCAGCCGCACGAGAAGAATCTAAAAACTCTAGACGTTAGTCAAAATCGGTGGCTTGGCAATTTTGTTATTCGTCATGCTATGGGCTTTGAACTGAATATATTCTTACTTTTCTAATATTAATATTTAATACTTTTCTGTTGTACCTTAATAACTTTTGCACCCTCTAAGAGTGCGAACCAAAGGTCTACCCAATATGCCACGGACGCTCACGTTCGAACCCGGGTGGAGGCGTGTACCTATGAGACATTTTCTGATCTCAAGTACATAATACGGACGCTCGTACGGTGAAGGAAAACATCGTGAGGAAACCCGCACATAGTTGGCCCCAGACGTATTGACTAGTTCTTTCCTCTGGACTAGGCCGACTATGTTGCGAGAATGCCGTATTCCCTTGGCAACCATACGGACATTTAAAAATCTTGTCCCAGGCACTACAGTATTTGAGGAGTGTTTACTTCGCTCTGAAAAAATACTGTATAAATCATCCACAACGTATGTAAAGGCCTAGTTAATAACTTTTATATATTTTACCGCAACAAATGGCCAGGCCACCGATTTTGACTAATGTGTAGAGTTTTTGGATTATTTTTGACACCACGAGCTATAATATTATGTTCTCGTCTTTGCAACATTTTTACATGAACATATTTTCGGTGGGATTCAATAACATTCGACAAAAAGGTCACAAGTGTTACATACCGGTTCTGATAAGGACGTTTGTAGCTAACTAACAAAGACACTAAATAAATGTACCTATCGATAGCGAGCGTTCTCCCTTGCACGTAGACATGTTTACTGATATAGGTAATAAAGACAAAGGCAATAAGTTGTTTGTATTATGTAAACGCAATCAGTATAGTTTACATCATCTGCATTGTTGCCACGCCTTATAGTCGACCACCAACGCGTTCTTGCGTCCTTAACACGTCCTAAACGTGAAGGAGGCAGAATTCTCACTACGACTATCTTATGCAAAATTGGGTCACTGCTACAATGATAGGTTTGCAAATAGGCCCCTTACTATTTATTTGCAAAATAAATAAATAGTAAGGGGCATAATATGTGAAATGTACCAGCCACTGAGAGTATGCTAAAATCTTTTTTAGGGTTCCGTAGTCAACAAGGAACCCTTATAGTTTCGGTGTGTCCGTCCGTCTGTTTGTCTGTCCGCCTGTCTGTCTGTCACTCTGTCTGTCTGTTTGCCGCGCTTTTGCTCAGAGACTATAGGACCTACAAGGCTACAAAGCTGTAACTTGGCATGAATGCACTGTATATTAATGATGCCGACAAAATGGTAGGTACCTAAATGAATCTTAATTTTTATGGTAAGTAAGTACCTACTCTACACATCAAGCAGGGATGAATTTCTTTTTCGCGTCCATCGTGATGTGGGGTGTCGTTGAAAATTATGACTTAAGAATATTCATAGAGCATTTTCCGATTTAGGGATCCGTTTGTGAAATATTAAGTTTTAAAGTGGAAAAAATCGTTAGAGTCCAGTGTCCCCCCCCCTTCTAGCTAAACGGTTGCTTCTGGAAATGTGAAAAAATTCACGGGAGTAGGAAATATGCTGAATTTAAAAGGAAAACTATCACGGCTAAGAAGACTTCATAAGTTATTGAGTAATTTAGTCGATCAACTAAAAAAATGTATTCGGCGAAAGTACAAAGGAACTTTTCGTTCAAATTCCTTTGAAAATTGAAAGTAACTGAGATGATGTTGTTAGTACTGTAAAACACGTTATAAATGTACATTTATTGCTCCTACAAAAATTAAAAAATATATCGGTCAAGTGCGAGTTAAACTCGCGCACGAAGGGTTCCGTATCTCAATCGAGCAAAAATAGGCTGACATTGTTTTTTTTTGTATGGGCGCCCCCTTTAATTTTTTTTATTTAATTTTATTATTGATTTTTAAAGTAAAAATATAATTGAGTATTTCGTGAATATTTCAAGTGCCTATGTGATACAGTTATTGATATCGAGCAAAAAATAGCAAAAAATCACGTTTGTTGTATTAATTGCCCTCCTTAAATTGTATTTTGTTTTTAGTAAGTATTTGTTGTTATAGCGGCAATATTTTACGTACAAAAGGAAAAATAGTGTTAACAAAGTTAACAATGAAACTATGATAATTAAATTCGATTAAAATATAAATGAAATCAGAACTGCGAATTACGATGTACACTCCATACTCGCTCGATAGATGGTGTAGCACTCCCTTTATATCGCGGTATCGCCTGTTTGCGGAGTATAATTAGTATGGTTTACAAAAATCCGGGATAAGTCGTAATACTCAATCGAAAGTAACATCGGCGCACGAATAACCTCCTGAAAGTTCAGAAGTTGTTGGGCTATCGCCATAGAATTTGTACTTTGTAGAAATACCTACCAGTTATTATCAATTAATTTTACGACCTAGAATATAATATACCTAGAGATAGAGAATGGGTGCTAAGCTAAATACAGAAAAGTTTTAACGTGACCTGAAAAGAAAAGAAACCTTAAAAAAAGAAATGAAATCCCACCACAACATTAAATGTAAAAAGGAGCCAAGCAAAATATTGCATAGCCATATAATATATCTATCGTAAAAAGTTTTCAGATCACATTCAAGCCAAGCCTTCAACTTATTTTGTAATTTAAATCAACATTCAGTGAATTTATCCATAGTTTTCTTTATTTTATAATTATTATAGTGGCTTGGCAATGAGTACAAGAAAAACATTATTTGTTTTTCTTGTACTCATTGCCGAGCCACAAAAACACAATTCTAGGTCTAATTTTGTTCTATAACGGAAGGTTCTAGGTCTAATTTGGTACGTAACCCTCCATGTTCGATTCACACTTGGCCGACTATTTTGTTAATGATATACTTACATGTTTTTTCAATCGTAGTGATTTATATGGACAGAAATATCGCATTGATTTGCTCACAAGGATTTGGTGATCATTTACTATGTTTGGTGATCATTTACTATATTTAGTGATCATTTACTATATTTAGTGATCATTTACTATATTTGGTGATCATTTACTATATTTGGTGGTCATTTACTATATTTGGTGATCATTTACTTTATTTGGTGATCATTTACTATATTTGGTGTTCGATTACAATTTGAAGTGTTGTCATGACTAAAATAGCTGGTAGTATTGCAATTTTAGACTTTATTTTTTTGGTGTTAATTATCTTTTTTTGGTAAACAAGTTTAGGGTATCAGTGCATTTTTTGGTGGTCATTACTTATATTTGTTCCCGTTAAAAAGTAGTCTATGTCCTTTATCAGGCTTTACACTATCTGTGTACTGAATTTCATTACAATCGGTTCAGTCGTTTTGGCGTCAAAGCGAGACAGACAGACAGAGATACTTTCGCATTTATAATATAAATTACTAGATGTCCCGCGCGGCTTCGCTCGCGTAAATTAGGAATTTTACGGAAACCGTACATTTTCCCATGAAAAATAGCTTATGTTCCTATAACTCCCTTCACGTGGTCTACTCTATATCTGTGCCAAATATTGCCATAAAAATTGCTCCAGTGGTTCGTGAGATAAACCCTTTCTAATATTTCTCCCGTTTTTCCCACATTTTCCTGAGTTTCTTCGGTCGTATAAGTCTTAGCGTTATAATATATTATAGGCTATAACATTACTCGATAAATCTAATACTTACATTTTTTTTAAATCGGACCCGTAGCTCCTGAGATTAGCGCGTTCAAGCAAACATACTCTTCAGGTTTATAATAATAAGTAAGTATAGATTTTTTCTAAGTATCGCTTGACAAACTCGAGTCTCGATCTAAAAGACTATGAAAAGTAGCAATAACAGGGTCATAATAGCCTCATAATCATGGGACGATGCATGGTATAACATGGTAGTGATGATGATGATTATGAATGTAATTTGTTTAAAGTTCTTAAAACAACACCGAAACTCCCAAACTTGTATCTATAAAGAATCCGACGTTCTCTCAGCACCTTCCGAGCCACGGTATGCCAGGTATACCTTGGTGCAAAATCTTACTTATTGGTAGCATATGCTTACAATACTTCTCACGAAACCGAAGTCACCATATTATGTTTCCCTATAAATTTTGAGGAGATCCCTCGATTACTTCTGGATCCTTCATCAGATCACCACTTTTGCGAAGATAATACCGAATTCGGATGATACCTCATAGACCAAAAGAAAAATTTTGAAAATCGGTTTACAAACGGCGGAGTAATCGTTGAACATAAAAAACGAACATAACACCTCCTCCATTTTGAAAGTCGGTTAAAATTGTAGCCTATGTGTTATTCTGATGTATAAGCTATATTATTGTAAAGTTTCATTAAAATCCGTTCGGTAGTTTTTGCGTGAAAGAGTAACAAACATACACACATCCACACATCCACACATCCATACATCTATACATCCAAACAAACTTTCGCCTTTATAATATTAGTAGGATAGATGACAGCGATTTAGCCTACGAATGATTTAGCTCTGTTTTCTAAGCTTTATTTAGTTACTCTCCAAGCCGAATAATTCATTGCAATTAATCATAATTAAGTACCTAATTCAGTTTTATTAAAACAAGTACCTAACTACTAATTAACTAAAATTATTGTGAAATTCAAGATTATCGTACGTGCTCGCTCTCAGCTCTACCACCACTTTTCGAAGCCAAGGCAAAAAGGACACGATAAGGACACGCGAATGTTCGATGCCTGCAGTAGGTAAGATTATTTTTAGGTTATTTACTCCGGAACAACTTGACAAGGATCACGTATGACCTTCTTTTCTGTGCTCCATGTGATTATTTGTTCAATTAGTAATGGGTATTTCCGATGAGTATGTTTAATGTTTATGAATTACTAGATGTTCCGCGCGGCTTCGCCCGCTTTATTTGGGAATTTCACGGAAACCCTACATTTTTCCGCAAAAAAGAAACCTATATTGTCTTTTTACGTGGTCTATTCGTCATGTGTGCCAAATAATAACATAAAAATTGATCCAGTATTTTCCTAAGATAATAGCAATCTATAAGTACTTACTAATATTATAAAGCGGAAGAGTTTGTTAGTTAGTTAGTTTGTTTGTTTGTTTGAACGCGCTAATCTCAGGAACTACTAGTCTGATTTGAAAAATTCTTTCAGTGTTAGATAGTCCATTTATCGAGGAAGGCTATAGGCTGTTCTGAGGCTATAGGCGTATTTTGTTTTTATCTAATTACCCTGTTAATGGGGAAATTTAAGTAAATATATTTTGACTTCAAAGACGGAGGTTATCAATTCGAATTTCGACGCGTATGTATGTAATATTTCTAGAACTGCCCAGTTTTTGTATATGTTAAGTACTATAGATCAGTGTCTGAACAAATGTACCAAATTTCAAAAGTGTATATGTATGTATGTATGGGTTTCTTTTTCTAAGCCTGAAAACGACCGTCGATCGAATCATTGAGATATGCCATAATACTTTATATTAAATGGATCGAATAATGTTCGTTTCGTTTTTTTCAATGCAGCGCTGAAAGACTTTTTTTGTGATTTGCATGGGCAAGCGCCCTAGCGTAAAGAGTTTCCTCATACAAAAGTGAAAAAATGTTCTCTTTCAGCGCTACTACTTTTACAGTAAACTCTATACACGAGACTCATACACAGTACACATCCTAAAGTATTATCACTTAGTTTTGTTATACCCTGTATACTAATATTATGAAGCTGAAGTGTTTGTGTGTTTGAAAGTGCTAATCTCAGGAACTGCTTGTTCGATTTGAAAAATTATTTATGTGTTTAATACCCCTATAAAGAGGAAGGCTTTAAGCTAATAAATAATGGCGTTATTTATTATTTTCCTGAGTATTCATGTTAAGATTGAATTTACTTTTAGTTGAAAATACGAACTTAAAATGCCTAATATCTCGGCTCCGATATACCTACCTAGTTTAGCTATATGTCCCCCATAATAAAGTTTACTCCCGTTTCGCGGCCACTCACCAAACCGGCATAATATGTTCTTTCATAATATGCCGGTTTGGTGAGTGGCCGCGAAATTTGAAAATGACGCCAATATTATAATATTTTCCCGATACACATTTTGCATGCAAAAACATTGCTACAGTTTTGACGGCATACGTCGTATCTAAGTATTTTGATATCGTTGGTTAAAACTTGGCAACCGTTTGTCAGTAAAAACCTTAAATGCTATTTTATATGTCGCAGCCAACTGGCTAAAAAAGCCGTTCAACCAAACAGCTAGCCCTTTGACTGAACTGAACAACGACATTCAATCACAGGTCTAGATTTTTAATTGAATATTTAAGTCGCTCAAAACGTTCAACACTACAGCTGATTCAAAAGCAGACGTTTGATTAAATAAGTTCAGCGCTCACCACTGCGGCGCTAGGTGCGTTTTGTTTACAATATGGCGTCAACTAGCCGGTATTTTGTGGTTGTAATTATGATATTTTTAGTAAACTAGATGTCCCGCGCGGCTTCGCCCGCGTAAATTAGGAATTTTACGGAAACCGTACATTTTCCCATAAAAAATAGCTCTTTTGTCCCTACTCTCCCCTTCACTTTGTTTACTCTATATCTGTGCCAAATATTGCTCTAAAAATTGCTCCAGTAGTTCGTTATTTCTAATATTTCCCCCGTTTTTCCTACATTTTCCCGAGTTTCTTCGGTCGTATTAGTCTTAGCGTGATAATATATAGCCTATAGGCCGGGCCTCTATCACAAGCTCTTAAAACCAGCCAGAATACTGAATGGCTCGCATTTTGGTACCACGACCTCTATTTTCCAGCCAGTCAGTGGTCATGTGACACAAAACTCACTTCTTCATTGATAACTGAGTACCTAGTAATTTCGTATCATGACAACACAACTGACATAAGCTGGCTAGCTTTTACGTCAAATACAGCAATTCAATAAACACTAACTAACCAACCAACGAGTAGCTTTTACTGAATAGTTTAAGTACATATAAGTAATTTTATTTATTAATATTACTTACATACTTTTTAGTCTTAAATTATATTGCTATTTAGTTGGTTAGTTACTTAATAAGTTATATTTTAGTCTATAGCATATATTTTAGTGAAAATAATTCGTTATAAAAACTAAACATTCGAAGTGTCCGAATTTTTGGAAAACCATTAAGTATTCTCAAGTTAATCACGATTGAACGAGACATAAGTAAAGACGCCTTAGAGACCTTAGTAATCCATTTAGTGTTAATGAGGTTTCAGAATAATAACATAAGTGAGGTGTAGTATAATAACACAATATAAGTAGGTACTTACCTATATTGTCTAGTCAACAATAAGGTTTGCATTTGTGCGATGAGCTAAGACTGCATTGATTTAGTAAGTAGGTACACAAGAAACACATACTTACAAGTGATACAAGGTATAAGGAACACAAGTGTTGTGTATAAGTAGGTAATTACTTACTTTAAAATAAGTAAGTATGAATTTTCACCAAAAATCTACAGGTACAATTTTATAGTTGCATTGTAGGTTTTTGTGTTATTTCACAAACTGTTTCCTTGTAAACCTGAAGTATTTTGGTATATGCATGTTAAACACTGCACCAAAGAGGTAAATTCAAAGGCATATTAAGTACTTACTTTTAACAAGAATTTTGAGAACACCACCTTTTAAACTTTAGATGTATGTATAACATGCTCCGGATAAACATTGACACACCTAAACTACTAGAAAAGTTAAATAAGTAATTGATAATATCATAGAATCCAAATTAGCTAAATTCTCATACAAGCACTTTTTCATTTACTTATATGATGGGAATAGTGTAAATCACAAAATTTTACTCAAAAATAAAAACCTATATTTCAGTACTTTTCCAAAAAAGACTTAAGTACATAATAAGAATTGCATAACAAACATATGGAACTTATTGTTCATAAAACTGTAAAACATAATATTATCATAGTAACATATACTTATTAAGTAAGTATTAGGTATTACCAAAAATACCTTTGTATCTCAATAATAATAAGTAAGTCAGTATTAGTTTTATATTAAATTAAAATTTAAAATACATGAGGACTTACTATGTACTTACTTCTTAGGAACCTATCTTAGGAGCATTTTGTACAATCTTTTCATTGCAGTAGGTCTTTGTGTTATTTCACAAACTATTTCCTTGTAAACCATGCATGATAAACGCTGCACCAAAGAGGTAAATTCAAAGGCATTACTTTCCCAATAACAAGAATTTTGAGAACACAACCTTTGAAACTTTAGATTCATGTAAGTATATTCATGAATAAACATTGACACACACACACACACCATTGATAATATTATAAAATCCAAATTAGCTAAATTCTCAAATGCACTTTTTCATTCATAACTTCTCTCGACTACAATATGATATAATATACAATGGGAATAGTCACTAAAAGTTAAAAATATAATCCTACATTACAGTACTTTTTCCAAAAGACATAATAAAAATTGCATAACAAACATACTTATGGTTCATAAAACATAATATTTTCATTGGAACTTATATTATTATAACCAAAAATACTTTTGTACCTCAATAATAATAATATTAGTTTTATATTAAGTATTACATTAAAATTTAAAATACATGAGGACTTTAGTAAGTCCTCCTTACCTACCTACCTTGACCTATCAGA